>NC_071276.1:18272478-18502478 GCF_023375685.1 Ictalurus furcatus | reverse complement strand
TGCCAGTGCTCTCCTCCACACGCTCCAACTCTCTCAATCACACACACACACAAGCATTCTCCATCAAGCACTCCAAAGTTCTCCATCACACTCCAAAGTTCTTCATCATGCACACAACCTCTTGGAGCACTGTTTTTCTGTTGTTGTTGTTGTTGTTGTTGTTTGCTTCTCCAAAGTCTAACACGGAGGACACTTTATTGAGGTTCCATGTTTACCTGCCTTGAGTTAAGGAGGTCCCCCGTCCTCCCCGTCCTCCCCCCCAATATTATCTTTTCCTTTTTGATTTATGAATCTGTCAATCTCATTAAAATATCACTTTGGCCACATCACACCATATAACACTGAAAGTGGACGAGGTTGCCATGCTAAGTCATTAGGTGAAGAGTGCCCTCTAGTGGCTATGAGGAGAACACGCAGATGGATGGATCCTTTACACTTACAGGGTTAGGTGTTGGGTCAGGTGAGGTTCTACTGAAACTCCAGTGAGTCTTTGTACAGCTCAGTAAAATGATGGGATATAGCGATTTTTTCCTGTACATCATGTAAATGATTATTGGCCAGCAGTGCTACTAATTTCATTTTTCCTTCTCGTCACACAGGCGAAGAGGGCGGTGCAGAGAGGGGCTACAGCCGTGATCTTCGACGTGTCCGAAAATCCAGATGCCATCGATCAAGTGAGTCAGGAAACTTTTTTCTTTACTTTTGCTTCGTTTCCCCTCCTTGCTGTAAAGTTGCGATGAATAGAACGCATAGCTGCATACCTCTCCCCCGCCCCCCCCCCCCTTTTCCTATGTCTTTCATCTTTTTATTCCTTGATCCCTTCAGTTTTCCTTCCCCAAGTTTTAGGTTAATCCCTCTCATATCCTCTCGTGGTTTTCCCTTCTCTTTCTCTTTCCATGTTCCCTTTCTCCTTCCTCCCTCTCACGCTCTCTTTCTCTTTCCATGTTCCCTTTCGCCTTCCTGTCTGTCTCTTGCGCTTGCTGTCTCGCTCGCTCTCTCTTGCTATCTCTCTTTCCATGTTCCCTTTCTCCTTCCTGTCTGTCTCTCTCGCTCTCTCTCTCTCTCTCTCTCTCTCTCTCTCTCTCTCTGTTTATGGATGTCTTTGTATTTTGTACGTCTAAATTCTCTCTCTAAATGATTCTTTTTCTCTGTTTCTCTTGTCCAGCTTAACCAGCTCTCTGAGGACCCCCTGAAGAGGCCGGTGGTCTACGTTAAAGGAGCCGATGCTGTTAAACTGATGAACATTGTAAATAAACAGAAAGTGGCACGAGCCAGAATCCAGCATCGGCCTCCGAGGGTAAGACACCTAAAAGCCCCATCACTTTATCCGAATCACTTTATCCGAATCACTTTAATAGATTCACATTTATTTTATAAAAATCACTTTATCAGAATTGGAATTATTGTATTATTATTATTATTATTATTATTATTATTATTATCATTTGTTAATTTGTCAGAGTAACTTTATTAGAATCAGAATAAACTTATTAGATTCTCAACTATTTTATAAGAATCACTGTATCAGAATCAGTTTATCAGCATTGGAATCATTTTATTACATTCTTAATTGTTTTGTGAATCATTTTATTTGATTCAGAATCACTTGGATTCCAAACCACCTTATCAGAATCATTCTATCAGGACTGGAATCACTTTATTACATTCTCCGTTACTTTAGAGCATCATTCTATCCAAATCAGCTGATCAGAATCACTTGAGCAGTATCTGATTCAGTTATTTTATATGAATCACTCACTAATGGAATCGCCTTTTCCGTAAATAGTTTGTCAGAATCGCTTTATTAGAATCAGTTTATCAGAATTTTATTCGATCCTTAATTATTGTGTCAGGATCATTTTTATTTGAATCTGAATCACTATTAGTTTCTAAATCATTTTATCAGACTCGTTGCATCAGAGCTCGAGTTGCTTTATTAGATTCTCAATCACTTTGAAAGTCAGCTCACTCGGGTTAGTGGGATTCAGATTTAATATCACCTCTGTGTACAGTTCACGGTGTTCGACATGTTTCTGTTTCCCAGAATAATAATAATTCAAAAACTAATCTTCAACCCTGGCCTTTGCATAATACTGTATATTAAACTATATATAAACTACTCAGGATTCTGTCAGTAAGCGGTTCTTATTTATTCTGTTGTTGTCCTTTTGCTTGCAGCCCACTGAGTATTTTGACATGGGGATTTTCCTGGCGTTCTTCGTAGTGGTGTCTCTGGTGTGCCTCATCCTCCTCATCAAAATCAAGCTGAAGCAGAGACGCAGCCAGGTACCTTCGACACGATTAAAACACAAGTCCGGTTTCGCAGCGTATATAAAAGTCAAAATCCTGTTTCTTTTACACATCCTTTATCTTCTCACTTCCTTTTTCCATCCAGAGCTCTATGAACAGGATGGCCATTCAGGCTCTGGAGAAAATGGAGACCCGAAAGTTTAAGGCGAAGGTTAAAGGTCAGCGCGAGAGCAGCTGCGGCGCGTTGGATTCTCTGAGCAGCAGCTCGACGTCGGACTGCGCCATCTGCCTCGAGAAATACATCGACGGAGAGGTAAAGGTTTTACGCACGTAGGACTGCGAGCGCGCCGCGTTTTGCCCTGTCACAGCCGTCCCGGAGTCGATGAGGGCGGAGCTTCGCTTAATCTCTTTCCTTTGCGAGAGCAGCTCAATTAACTAGCCGGGAACTAGTGACTCAAATAAACTTGTCTTAGAATACTAGTAATACGTAGTATTAATTTACTAACCTTTTTTTAAATTTTATTTTAATAGTGTAAAGAAAAATAAAATCTGTCACCATATCCTGCTCTTCTCGGTCAATCAGGACACAGATAAAAGCTTGGCCAACTGTTTCTAGAAAGTTCTAGGAATTTTCGATTTTGGAAAAGCTTCATATATTAAAAAATAAAATAAAAATAATAATAATAATAATAATAATAATAATAATAATAATAAAGAACAGGCCTGTGAGCAAGTAATACTACTTTGCTGTTCTTTTTTTTTTTTTTTTTTTTTTTTAATGGATTTGGCTGATGTTATACAAAGCAACTTATAAGTGCAGCAGATTCCAGTTGAACATTTTTATTATGAAAGTGTAAAGGTTGAAAGGTCAATCTTTTGACTCTTGTAATTCAGTACGTTTAAACGCACTCCACATCATCTATTTATACTATTTATATTACATCTATCTATTTACACTATTTATACAGCACGTGTTGTACGTTTTAAGGTGCATTAAAGTACAGGAAAGACCCAGACAAACAGGAAGAACAATTATACCAATTATAACAATTATATATTAAAGAACAAACTGTGTCCTCGTGCCAGTTTTGCCACTCCAGTCATCCGAGGACAAACGTGTCACTGAGTTCAAACCGTTTTTTTGGTTTTTTTTTTGTTTTGTTTTTTTTGGTCTTGTGGGTTGTGTGTCCTACTAAATAAAAACAAGCCACAAAGCAGGGCGCCTGGGTAGTGCACAGGAAGTGGGCTTATAAAAGACTCAAAGGGAACAAAAGAGGAGGTTTTTTTTTTTTTTTTGGTTTTTTTTTTTTGCTTCAGCGATGAATAAAAGCAACAAAAGGCCGGGCGGAAGGGAGAAGACATGATTCATCAGGAGGGGGTTGGTGATGACCTTAGCAGTCCACAGACACAACTCCACTGTTACAGTAGAGCACAAGTTCACAGCTCTAGTCCTGGAGCACTCCCTTGTCCTGCTCCCAATCCACCTGATTCAACAAATCAGTTCATCGACGTTTGAAATGTACAGGACGAGGGGTTCCCCTAGAACCATGGTTGGGAACGTGTGCCGTAGAGGATTCAGGACTTTTGCAGCATTTTTAGAGCTTAGTTAGTTGTGACATAATCAAATGTGGGATTTCCGTGGTGGGATTTCGAGACCAAGTCTAAGGCCGGGATTTAGGCAAATACGGCTGCGGATTATAAAAAGACCCTCCTGATTTCCTTCTTACCTTCTTGTCCACTTCAGGAATTGAGGGTGATCCCTTGTGCGCATCGTTTCCACAAGAAGTGCGTGGATCCATGGCTTCTGCAGCATCACACTTGTCCACACTGCAGGCATAACATCATCGGTGAGCTTGTAAATCTAAATCTTGTACCTGTTACTTTTTTCGTATGTGTATACAAAAATTAACTTTTGTTCCTCCCCCACACACACAGAGCAAAAGAAAGGAAACCCTGGCCCCGTGTGCATGGACCCGGGGAACCCGGGGCTCCACAGTCGGCAGCCAAGGGTGGTTCTCCCTGTTCACTATCCGGGAAGAGTGCATCGAGCTGGGCAAGTGACGGCGTTTCCAACTCGTACTAGCATGGATACCCACGGGAACCCAATTACTGTATTAACAGTGGACCAACATCCGGATCAGAACCTTTACCCCTCGCAGTCAAATTTCATTCGGAGTTACCATGGTATGAACCCTCATCACTGCACCCTAGAGCATCGAGCACTTCCTTACCCTCAACCGCATGCCTTCAAACGCCCCAAATTTCCTCGCAACTTCTCTCGTGCCTCTTGTTTCTCGCAGTACGAGACCATGTATCAGCACTACTACTTCCAAGGCTTGACGTTTCCCCAGCAGGAAGGTCAGCCCGGTGGCACGAGCCACAAGGGCCACGCTCGATCCTTCCAACCTGGACTTCTTTACCCAACTTTGGTGCACATGGCAGCACCTTCCTCTTCTCGTCTGGTGGACTCTGGAAGCGCCTCGGGGCTCGGATGTTACCACGGACACGGACGATCCGTGTGTAGCGGGTATCTCGCGGATTGTCCCGGCAGCGATAGCAGCAGCAGTAGCAGCAGTTCAGGACGATGCCATTGCTCTTCCAGTGATTCCATGTTGGATTGCACGGAAGTGAGCAACCAGGGCGTTTATGGAAGCTGCTCGACTTTTCGAAGTTCTCTCAGCAGCGACTACGATCCGTTCATCTATCGGAGCAAAAGTCCCTGCCGGGGGGCGGCTGGAGAATCCGGTTCAGGACTACCAGCGACGTCGTCCGTTAGTGACGATATTTTGGCTCCTGTTTCAGGAGGTACAGACTTCGTTCCGCCTCCTGTAGGACCGTGCTACAATTCGGGGGACCAGCTATCGAATTGCAGCGTTGAGCCTAACTGTAGTAGCCACTCGTCACTGGAAACCAGGGAAATCACTAGCACTACCTCAGCCACAGCCCTAGAGGGAACCGTGGAGCATTGTGTGGAACAAGGGGCGGCATGTAGCTGCTGTTTTGAGGTTCCTCCGCCGAATGTGGAGCGTAAAGGACAAGAAGGAGCAGACGGGGTAGGACGTTGCCGCCGAGGCGCCGAGCCTCAAAGCGTGTCCGTTGCTTCTGCGCAGAACTTTTACGCCGCTAGCAACGAGCTGATGTCACCTGCCGAGCGTGCTAGCTACGACGGACTGCCTTGCTGCTTCTACACCGAAATGAAAGTACACCGAGGAAGCGTCGGACGTTACGCCGAGGATTATTCCGTAAACGTACACTACGCCCAAACGGACAGCGACGGCTGCTCGGGACAAGGATGCTGCGAACTCACTCAGCGAATACCCATAATCCCTGAGGACACGGACTGCGAATTGGGTCTCGTTTCCGAGCCTCAAACAAACCTTCTAACAGGACAGAACAGGACTTCCTTAGACACTAATCAAGGGTTTTTCACCTCAGGACAATACAGAGGTCAAACATATCAACAGCAACAAGACGAGGAAGCGAGAGCGCTGTTTTCCGCTCAGTTTAAATTGAGCAAATCTACAACCGAGGGCTCTGGATTGTAAAGGGTGAGGGGTTGGGGGTTTTGTTTAGGGGGGAGGACTAGAACGGTCTCACGATTACCGAGTTCATACGAATTTGCACGTATTACGAGTTGTGAACGGCCAACATTCATTTAAGACGGGGGCGGAGTTATCAGTCATAGCTTTTTCTTACGAATTCGGTCGCGAGAGTCTTTGCCGCCGTTAAAAATTCATCTCGCACGTCTCAAAGTGTACTCCTGAAACGGAAATCATTTCTCTTCGCTTGAAGTGCGGTTTCATTTTTAGTCGACGCTCTTCATTCCCGTGGGCTTCAGAATCTTAGCCACACCAAGTATTTGAAAAAAATTTTTTTAAAAGCAACACAAGGGGTTTTAATTCCACACGTCAACAGGGTTTATCGACGTTTAGGGTACGGTTAATATTAAAGAAAGCACGTGGCTTGTTCTGGCTACAATTTGGAAACATTGTATTTATTTAATTTTTTTTTTTAGGCCACCTTTCACAGCTGACGGTTTAGGTGTACGAGTACTTCGTCGTTTATAATTATTACGGTCAGGACCGCGTGACATGTCAGCTAGCTAGATCATCATCACTTAGGTAAATAAAACCAAAAGCGAACGTTTCAGAGGAAGCTGGGCGTGGGCTGTTTCCGGGGGGGGGGGGGGGGGAACTTGAACACGTCCGTCACGTCGTCCCATCTCACCTCGTCCTCTCCTTTCTCTCTCAGGGTCACTGCCTCATTAGTACAGAAACAGACCAAGATTAACACTTTTTTTGTTGTTGTTGTTTTATTAATACAAGCAGGAGACTACTGAGCTGTCTGTACTATACACCAAAGTTTAGCTAGTCTCCGACGTGCAGTTCAACAGTTTATAGAACAAGAAATTATAATGAGCAGATTATTCAACAGTTTTTTTTTTTCTTTTCCTTTTAGGAAATGTTTTGGGTGTTTTTTTTTTTGTTTTTTTGTTTTGTTTTTGTTTTTTTAAATCATGATTTAAAGAACACACGCGTTCACTGTTAGACTGAAAAGGCCAAAGCGTAACGGTTTAAGGAGACACAAATGCAGTTTTATTTTTCTCGTAAAGCTCACACACTTTGAAATTATAATTATAAAATGACTTCACACACACACACACACACACACACACTCGCACACCCATACACACCTTCATGCCTTTCTGTTTTTACAGAATATTTTATGCTGTTTCTATGAAATGTACCCATACGGCTTTCACATTTTGAGGCGGACATTTTGAAATAACTTTATTTATACGTCGGCTATTACAGTGCTGTAACACGAAAAGAGTCTAATCTTGCCTTCCATAGAGTTATGTACTGCAAATGAATATAGCATTTTTTTGGGGTACTTGTCACTATTTAATTTTTTTTTTTTTTGTATTGTTTGTAGCACTTAAGAAGATTGTATAAAAGAACCTATGTACAAAAATTAATATTTTGTAATTTTTTTTTTTTTTTTTTTTTTTTTTTTTTTTTAAAGATATAATTATTTTCTCCATCATTTCTCATTCTTCAGATGTTCAGCGGGCTAGAGCTTGAGCCGTGTATATTTCTGTATAGCAGCACATTTTCATACATGGAAATATGTTCTCTGAATATTTATTGACTAATATATTTATCTGTAAGCCATGTCTTATGTTCAGAGTGTCTGAAGAAGTTTTTGGAGTGTTTTGCTTTGGAGATCACTAATATGAAAACTTTTGTAAATACATGGTAATTGCACACGAGATGATTAAATATCCTCTGACCAAAAACCGCTTTTAAGATTTTAGTACTATACAGTTTTGTAACAAAGTGTACAAAGATTTGGAAAAATTATATGGTTTTATTCAATTGAAAATACTTGTCTTTCTTTCTTTCTTTCTTTCTTTCTTTCTTTCTGTGTGTGTGTGTGTGTGTGTGTGTGTGTGTGTGTGTGTGTGTGTCCTCTTCCTTGTACATTGATATTAATATTTAAAATGGTTTGCTCAGAGGAAAAACTCCACCATAAATCACACTACATGTGTTTATATTCAAATGTTTGGTAAATGGTCTGCACTTGTGTAGCGCTTTTTTTTTTAACCTTATCGGTTCCAAAGCGCTTTACACTGTGTCTCATTCACCCATTCACTCACACACACACACACACACACACACACACACACTCTCTCTCTCTCTCACACACCAATGGTAGCAGAGCTGCCATGCAAGGCGCTAACTTCCCATCGGGTGCAGCGGTTCAGTGGCTTGCCCAAGGACACTTCGGTATGTGGAGTCACATGGGCCGGGAATCGAACCGCCAACCCTACGGTCTTTGTGTAGTATTGAATATTTGGAGGGACATTGTTAATATTGTTGCAGTTAGAGTAACCTTTTAATAAGAAAGAAAGACAAAATCAATATCAAACCTAAGTGATGATGGTTAGGATTTGTTGTTGTTCCAAAAAAAAAAAAAAAAACACGCTACAAAAACCTTCTTTTCTTGCTTTCCATTTTCCAGTAGAAATAAAAATATTGTGGGGAGGGGTGAAAAATTCATAATGCTCCAATTTTCACCAAATTCTTGCCGTGTGTTGAAATGAACACAGGAGTCTGATTAGTTCCAAAGTTAGGTAAGGGGGTAACCTTTGTGATTTTTTTGGGGGGGTGTAAAATTAATCGTTCTCAGATTTACACCAAATTCATACCATGCGAATGCATAAAATTGTTATAGTATAGTATAATAGCTGAAATACATCAAATATACTACAGTACAGTTGATAAAATTGCTAAGACGCACAAATGTACACATTTTAATGGTCAATTTCAGTTAAACTACACATGCAGTGTACAAGTTTTGCTGGAAATATACCTGTTATTTTGTACTTTAACAATTTTATCAACTGTAATGTAGTATATTTGACATATTTCAGCTATTATACTACACTATAACAATTTTACCTACTATAACGTACCTGTTTTAACTGCTATACAATATGATACCATGCTGTACTATATTTTACTATCCTAGACTATAACTATTTTATCTACTGTACCAATTTAATCTATTAAACTGTACTATACTACACAATACTATTACTATTTTATCTACTGTACTGCACAGTAATAAAGATACTATATCTCAGCTTTGGAGCATGTTACAATAACACTATGTGCACTGATGTGTTAGTCTTGATCTCCCTAACGCACACTGTGAATTTGGGGAAGATCTGAGAACGTCAAATTTTTCACCCAAAATAGAAAAATGGTAAGGGGTTAACCTTTGTGATTTTTTTGGAGTCAAAAATTCATCGTTCTCAGATTTGCACCAAATTCATACCGTGCGTTAGGGAGGTCAAAACGAACAGAAGAGTCTGATTCGTTTCGTCCGATCATGCTCCAGAGCCGAGATCTGAGCCTCTAATTTCCAGTATATTACACTCAATAAAATATACAGGTTTATACACAAATGTACACATTTTAATGGTCAATTTCAGTTCAACTTCACAGGCAGTGTACGAGTTTTGCTGGAAATATACCTGTTTTATCTGCTATTCTGTACTATAACAATTTTATCTACTGTACCTATTTTAATCTACTAAACCGTACTATACTACACAATACTATTACTATTTTATCTACTGTACCGTAGTAAAATAAAGATACTATATCTCAGCTTTGGAGCATGATAGAGCAAAACTGTGTGCACTCCTGTGATAGTCTTGATCTCCCTAACGCACACTGTGAATTTGGGGAAGATCTGAGAACGTCAAATTTTTCACCCAAAATAGAAAAATGGTAAGGGGTTAACCTTTGTGATTTTTTTGGGGGGTCAAAAATTCATCGTTCTCAGATTTACACCAAATTCATACTGTGCGTTAGGGAGGTCAAAACGAACAGAAGAGTCTGATTCGTTTCATCCGATCATGCTCCAGAGCCGAGATCTGAGCCTCTCATTTCCAGTATATTACACTCAATAAAATTTACAGGTTTAACATGCACAATTATACATATTTTAATGGTCAATTTCAGTTAAACCACATGTGCAATGTACAAGTTTTGCTGGAAATATACCTGTTTTATCTGTTATTTTGTACTTTAAAAATTTTATCAACTGTACTGTAGTATATTTGACATATTTCAGCTATTATACTACACTATAACAATTTTACCTACAATAACGTACCTGTTTTAACTGCTATACTATATGATAACATGCTGTACTATATTTTACTATCATAGACTATAACTATTTTATCTACTGTATCTATTTAATCTATTAAACCGTACTATACTACACAATACTATTACTATTTTATCTACTGTACTGTAGTAAAATAAAGATATTATATCTCAGCTTTGGAGCATTATAGAGCAAAACTGTGTGCACTCCTGTGTTACTCTTGATCTCCCTAACGCACACTGTGAATTTGGGGAAGATCTGAGAACGTCAAATTTTTCACCCAAAATAGAAAAATGGTAAGGGGTTAACCTTTGTGATTGTTTTGGGGTCAAAAATTCATCGTTCTCAGATTTACACCAAATTCATACCGTGCGTTAGGGAGGTCAAAACGAACAGAAGAGTCTGATTCGTTTCATCCGATCGTGCTCCAGAGCCGAGATCTGAGCCTCTCATGTCCAGTATCAGAAACGGAGTCAGAACAATTTTATTCATCATATACATTTGCATTTATTAGGAGTTTTTCTTGGTGTTTGGTCACAACACGATACATTCAACACACAAATTTCAGACAACACAATTACCACCTTAAAATATACAAATATTGCACCTTGTGCAGAAATGGTAGGCTCGGTTGTAATTGACTTTACAGTGGAGGTAGAAATAGCATCTGGATGCAGTTCAGGTTGCATTAAACAGAGTGGAACAACTGTGATTGATATATAATAAATAATAGCAATTATCTGTATTCCGTAAAAACATTTAGTGCAGATTGCTTGTTCCTGGCAGGACAGCATTGTAGGGATCACTGAATGCTGCCTAGCCAGCCTGGTTAATAACAGAAATTGCCGGTGGAAGGAAGCTGCTTCGATGGTGTGCAGTTTTTGTTACAGGCGAGCGGACTCGCTTTCCTGATGGTAGTTTTTGGAATAGGTCATTAGCAGGGTGGGAGGTGTCACTGATGATTTTTCCTGCTCGCCTCTTTGTCCTGGTGATGTACAGGTCTTCAAGTGGTGACAGACTGCAGCCGATGATGTTCTCAATGGTCTTGCTAATCCGTTACAGCGTCCAATTTTCTCTGGCTGAGGCTGCACCAAATATTACACTCAACATAATGTACAGGTTTAGGACATACAAACTGAAACATTTTAATGGTCAGGTTCAGTTCAACTTCACAGGCAATGTACAACTTTTAATGGAAATATACCGGTTTTATCTGCTATTTTGTACTATAACAATTTTATCAACTGTACTGTAGTATATTTGACATATTTCAGCTATTATACTACACTATAACAATTTTACCTGCTATAACGTACCTGTTTTAACTGCTATACTATATGATACATGCTGTACTATATTTTACTGTCATAGACTATAACTATTTTATCTACTGTACCTATTTAATCTATTAAACCATAGTATACTACACAATACTATTACTATTTTATCTACTGTACTGCACAATAATTAAGATACTATATCTCAGCTTTGGAGCATGTTACAATAACACTATGTGCACTGATGTGTTAGTCTTGATCTCCCTAACGCACACTGTGAATTTGGGGAAGATCTGAGAACGTCAAATTTTTCACCCAAAATAGAAAAATGGTAAGGGGTTAACCTTTGTGATTGTTTGGGGGGTCAAAAATTCAACGTTCTCAGATTTACACCAAATTCATACCGTGCGTTAGGGAGGTCAAAACAAACAGAAGAGTCTGATTCGTTTCATCCGATCATGCTCCAGAGCCGAGATCTGAGCCTCTCATTTCCAGTATATTATACTCAATAAAATATACAGGTTTATACACAAATGTACACATTTTAATGGTCAATTTCTGTTAAACTCCACATGAAGTGTACAAGTTTTGATGGAAATATACCGGTTTTATCTGCTATTTTGTACTATAACAATTTTATCAACTGTACTGTAGTATATTTGACATATTTCAGCTATTATACTACACTATAACAATTTTACCTACTATAACGTACCTGTTTTAACTGCTATACTATATGATAACATGCTGTACTATATTTTACTATCCTAGACTATAACTATTTTATCTACTGTACCTATTTAATCTATTAAACCATAGTATACTACACAATACTATTACGATTTTATCTACTGTACTGTAGTAAAATAAAGATACTATATCTCAGCTTTGGAGTACGGTGGAGCAAAACTATGTGCACTCCTGTGTTAGTCTTGATCTCCCTAACGCACACTGTGAATTTGGGGAAGATCTGAGAATGTCAAATTTTTCACCCAAAATAGAAAAATGGTAAGGGGTTAACCTTTGTGATTGTTTGGGGGTCAAAAATTCATCGTTCTCAGATTTACACCAAATTCATACCGTGCGTTAGGGAGGTCAAAACGAACAGAAGAGTCTGATTCGTTTCATCCGATCATGCTCCAGAGCCGAGATCTGAGCCTCTCATTTCCAGTATATTACACTCAATAAAATTTACAGGTTTAACATGCACAATTATACATATTTTAATGGTCAATTTCAGTTAAACCACATGTGCAATGTACAAGTTTTGATGGAAATATACCTGTTTTATCTGCTATTCTGTACTATAACAATTTTATCTACTGTACCTATTTTAATCTACTAAACTGTACTATACTACACAATACTATTACTATTTTATCTACTGTACTGTAGTAAAATAAAGATACTATATCTCAGCTTTGGAGCATGATAGAGCAAAACTGTGTGCACTCCTGTGTTAGTCTTGATCTCCCTAACGCACACTGTGAATTTGGGGAAGATCTGAGAACGTCAAATTTTTCACCCAAAATAGAAAAATGGTAAGGGGTTAACCTTTGTGATTTTTTTGGGGGGTCAAAAATTCATCGTTCTCAGATTTACACCAAATTCATACCGTGCGTTAGGGAGGTCAAAACGAACAGGAGAGTCTGATTCGTTTCGTCCGATCATGCTCCAGAGCCGAGATCTGAGCCTCTCATTTCCAGTATATTACACTCAATAAAATATACAGGTTTATACACAAATGTACACATTTTAATGGTCAATTTCAGTTAAACTACACATGAAGTGTACAAGTTTTGATGGAAATATACCGGTTTTATCTGCTATTTTGTACTTTAGCAATTTTATCTACTGTAATGTAGTATATTTGACATATTTCAGCTATTATACTACACTATAACAATTTTACCTACTATAACGTACCTGTTTTAACTGCTATACTATATGATACCATGCTGTACTATATTTTACTATCCTAGACTATAACTATTTCATCTACTGTACCTATTTAATCTATTAAACCATAGTATACTACACAATACTATTACTATTTTATCTACTGTACTGCACAATAATTAAGATACTATATCTCAGCTTTGGAGCATGTTACAATAACACTATGTGCACTGATGTGTTAGTCTTGATCTCCCTAACGCACACTGTGAATTTGGGGAAGATCTGAGAACGTCAAATTTTTCACCCAAAATAGAAAAATGGTAAGGGGTTAACCTTTGTGATTTTTTTGGGGGGTCAAAAATTCATCGTTCTCAGATTTACACCAAATTCATACCGTGCGTTAGGGAGGTCAAAACGAACAGGAGAGTCTGATTCGTTTCGTCCGATCATGCTCCAGAGCCGAGATCTGAGTCTCTCATTTCCAGTATGTTACACTCAATAAAATATACAGGTTTATACACAAATGTACACATTTTAATGGTCAATTTCAGTTAAATTACACGTGCAATGTACAAGGTTTGCTGGAAATATACCAGTTTTGCTGGAAATATACCTGTTTTATCTGCTATTCTGTACTATAACAATTTTATCTACTGTACCTATTTTAATCTACTAAACTGTACTATACTATACAATACTATTAATATTTTATCTACTGTACTGTAATATATTATATGGTACTACAGTTCTGTGCAAAAGTCTTAGGTACCCTATTTTTTTTAGTACAAACTTTTATGGATTTTTATTTTATGACTTCTACATCTTATGACTTCTCATTTCTAATATATTACACAAATATATAGATTTAAGATGCACAAATATACACATTTTCATGATCAATTTCAGTTAAACCACACATGCGGTGTACAAGTTTTGCTGGAAATATACCTGTTTTATCTGCTATTCTGTACTATAACAATTTTATCTACTGTACCTATTTAATCTATTAAACCGTACTATACTACACAATACTATTACTATTTTATCTACTGTACTGTAGTAAAATAAAGATATTATATCTCAGCTTTGGAGCATTATAGAGCAAAACTGTGTGCACTCCTGTGTTAGTTTTGATCTCCCTAACGCACACTGTGAATTTGGGGAAGATCTGAGAACGTCAAATTTTTCACCCAAAATAGAAAAATGGTAAGGGGTTAACCTTTGTGATTTTTTGGGGGGGTCAAAAATTCATCGTTCTCAGATTTACACCAAATTCATACCGTGCGTTAGGGAGGTCAAAACGAACAGAAGAGTCTGATTCGTTTCGTCCGATCATGCTGCAGAGCCGAGATCTGAGCCGCTCATTTCCAGTATATTACACTCAATAAAATTTACAGGTTTAACATGCACAATTATACATATTTTAATGGTCAATTTCAGTTAAACCACATGTGCAATGTACAAGTTTTGCTGGAAATATACCTGTTTTATCTGTTATTTTGTACTTTAAAAATTTTATCAACTGTACTGTAGTATATTTGACATATTTCAGCTATTATACTACACTATAACAATTTTACCTACAATAACGTACCTGTTTTAACTGCTATACTATATGATAACATGCTGTACTATATTTTACTATCATAGACTATAACTATTTTATCTACTGTATCTATTTAATCTATTAAACCGTACTTTACTACACAATACTATTACTATTTTATCTACTGTACTGTAGTAAAATAAAGATATTATATCTCAGCTTTGGAGCATTATAGAGCAAAACTGTGTGCACTCCTGTGTTACTCTTGATCTCCCTAACGCACACTGTGAATCTGGGGAAGATCTGAGAATGTCAAATTTTTCACCCAAAATAGAAAAATGGTAAGGGGTTAACCTTTGTGATTTTTTGGGGGGTCAAAAATTCATCGTTCTCAGATTTACACCAAATTCATACTGTGCGTTAGGGAGGTCAAAACGAACAGGAGAGTCTGATTCGTTTCGTCCGATCATGCTCCAGAGCCGAGATCTGAGCCTCTCATTTCCAGTATATTACACTCAATAAAATATACAGGTTTATACACAAATGTACACATTTTAATGGTCAATTTCAGTTAAATGACACGTGCAATGTACAAGGTTTGCTGGAAATATACCAGTTTTATCTGCTATTTTGTACTATAACAATTTTATCAACTGTAATGTAGTATATTTGACATATTTCAGCTATTATACTACACTATAACAATTTTACCTACTATAACGTACCTGTTTTAACTGCTATACTATATGATAACATGCTGTACTATATTTTACTATCCTAGACTATAACTATTTTATCTACTGTATCTATTTAATCTATTAAATCATAGTATACTACACAATACTATTACTATTTTATCTACTGTACTGTAGTAAAATAAAGATACTATATCTCAGCTTTGGAGCATGATAGAGCAAAACTGTGTGCACTCCTGTGATAGTCTTGATCTCCCTAACGCACACTGTGAATTTGGGGAAGATCTGAGAACGTCAAATTGTTCACCCAAAATAGAAAAATGGTAAGGGGTTAACCTTTGTGATTTTTTTGGGGGTCAAAAATTCATCGTTCTCAGATTTACACCAAATTCATACCGTGCGTTAGGGAGGTCAAAACGAACAGAAGAGTCTGATTCGTTTCATCCGATCATGCTCCAGAGCCAAGATCTGAGCCTCTCATTTCCAGTATATTACACTCAATAAAATATACAGGTTTATACACAAATGTACACATTTTAATGGTCAATTTCAGTTAAACTACACATGAAGTGTACAAGTTTTGATGGAAATATACCGGTTTTATCTGCTATTTTGTACTTTAGCAATTTTATCTACTGTACTGTAGTATATTTGACATATTTCAGCTATTATACTACACTATAACAATTTTACCTACTATAACGTACCTGTTTTAACTGCTATACTATATGATAACATGCTGTACTATATTTTACTATCCTACACTATAACTATTTTATCTACTGTACCTATTTAATCTATTAAACCATAGTATACTACACAATGCTATTACTATTTTATCTACTGTACTGCACAATAATTAAGATACTATATCTCAGCTTTGGAGCATGTTACAATAACACTATGTGCACTGATGTGTTAGTCTTGATCTCCCTAACGCACACTGTAAATCTGGGGAAGATCTGAGAATGTCAAATTTTTCACCCAAAATAGAAAAATGGTAAATCACCTTTGTGATTGTTTGGGGGGTCAAAAATTCATCGTTCTCAGATTTACACCAAATTCATACCGTGCGTTAGGGAGGTCAAAACGAACAGAAGAGTCTGATTCGTTTCATCCGATCATGCTCCAGAGCCGAGATCTGAGCCTCTCATTTCCAGTATATTACACTCAATAAAATTTACAGGTTTAACATGCACAATTATACATATTTTAATGGTCAATGTCAGTTAAACCACATGTGCAATGTACAAGTTTTGATGGAAATATACCTGTTTTATCTGCTATTCTGTACTATAACAATTTTATCTACTGTACCTATTTTAATCTACTAAACCGTACTTTACTACACAATACTATTACTATTTTATCTACTCTACTGTAGTAAAATAAAGATACTATATCTCAGCTTTGGAGCATGATAGAGCAAAACTGTGTGCACTCCTGTGTTAGTCTTGATCTCCCTAACGCACACTGTGAATTTGGGGAAGATCTGAGAACGTCAAATTTTTCACCCAAAATAGAAAAATGGTAAGGGGTTAACCTTTGTGATTTTTTTGGGGTCAAAAATTCATCGTTCTCAGATTTACACCAAATTCATACTGTGCGTTAGGGAGGTCAAAACGAACAGAAGAGTCTGATTCGTTTCGTCCGATCGTGCTCCAGAGCCGAGATCTGAGCCTCTCATTTCCAGTATCAGAAACGGAGTCAGAATAATTTTATTCATCATATACATTTACATCTATTTGGAGTTTTTCTTGGTGTTTGGTCACAACACGATACATTCAACACACAAATTTCAGACAACACAATTACCACCTTAAAATTTACAAATATTGCACCTTATGCAGAAATGGTAGGCTGGGTTGTAATTGACTTTACAGTGGAGGTAGAAATAGCATCTGGATCGAGTTCAGGTTGCATTAAACAGAGTGGAACAATTGTGATTGATATATAATAAATAATAGCAATTATCTGTATTTCGTAAAAACATTTAGTGCAGATTGCTTGTTCCTGGCAGGACAGCATTGTAGGGATTACTGAATGCTGCCTAGCCAGCCTGGTTAATAACAGAAATTGCCGGTGGAAGGAAGCTGCTTCGATGGTGTGCAGTTTTTGTTACAGGCGAGCGGACTCGCTTTCCTGATGGTAGTTTTTGGAATAGGTCATTAGCAGGGTGGGAGGTGTCACTGATGATTTTTCCTGCTCGCCTCTTTGTCCTGGTGATGTACAGGTCTTCAAGTGGTGACAGACTGCAGCCGATGATGTTCTCAATGGTCTTGCTAATCCGTTACAGCGTCCAATTTTCTCTGGCTGAGGCTGCACCAAATATTACACTCAACATAATGTACAGGTTTAGGACATACAAACTGAAACATTTTAATGGTCAGGTTCAGTTCAACTTCACAGGCAATGTGCAACTTTTAATGGAAATATACCGGTTTTATCTGCTATTTTGTACTATAACAATTTTATCAACTGTAATGTAGTATATTTGACATATTTCAGCTATTATACTACACTATAACAATTTTACCTGCTATAACGTACCTGTTTTAACTGCTATACTATATGATACATGCTGTACTATATTTTACTGTCATAGACTATAACTATTTTATCTACTGTACCTATTTAATCTATTAAACCATAGTATACTACACAATACTATTACTATTTTATCTACTGTACTGCACAATAATTAAGATACTATATCTCAGCTTTGGAGCATGTTACAATAACACTATGTGCACTGATGTGTTAGTCTTGATCTCCCTAACGCACACTGTAAATCTGGGGAAGATCTGAGAACGTCAAATTTTTCACCCAAAATAGAAAAATGGTAAGGGGTTAACCTTTGTGATTTTTTGGGGGTCAAAAATTCATCGTTCTCAGATTTACACCAAATTCATACCGTGCGTTAGGGAGGTCAAAACGAACAGAAGAGTCTGATTCGTTTCATCCGATCATGCTCCAGAGCCGAGATCTGAGCCTCTCATTTCCAGTATATTACACTCAATAAAATATACAGGTTTATACACAAATGTACACATTTTAATGGTCAATTTCAGTTAAACTACACATGAAGTGTACAAGTTTTAATGGAAATATACCTGTTTTATCTTCTATTTTGTACTATAACAATTTTATCAACTGTAATGTAGTATATTTGACATATTTCAGCTATTATACTACACTATAACAATTTTACCTACTATAACATACCTGTTTTAACTGCTATACTATATGATAACATGCTGTACTATATTTTACTATCCTAGACTATAACTATTTTATCTACTGTTCCTATTTAATCTATTAAACCATAGTATACTACACAATACTATTACTATTTTATCTACTGTACTGCACAATAATAAAGATACTATATCTCAGCTTTGGAGCATGTTACAATAACACTATGTGCACTGATGTGTTAGTCTTGATCTCCCTAACGCACACTGTGAATTTGGGGAAGATCTGAGAACGTCAAATTTTTCACCAAAAATAGAAAAATGGTAAGGGGTTAACCTTTGTGATTTTTTGGGGGGGGTCAAAAATTCATCGTTCTCAGATTTACACCAAATTCATACCGTGCGTTAGGGAGGTCAAAACAAACAGAAGAGTCTGATTCGTTTCATCCGATCATGCTCCAGAGCCGAGATCTGAGCCGTTCATTTCCAGTATATTACACTCAATAAAATTTACAGGTTTAACATGCACAATTATACATATTTTAATGGTCAATTTCAGTTAAATTACACATGCAATGTACAAGTTTTGCTGGAAATATACCTGTTTTATCTGCTATTCTGTACTATAACAATTTTATCTACTGTACCTATTTTAATCTACTAAACCGTACTATACTACACAATACTATTACTATTTTATCTACTGTACTGTAATATATTATATGATACTACAGTTCTGTGCAAAAGTCTTAGGTACCCTATTTTTTTTATTACAAACTTTTATGGATTTGTATTTTATGACTTCTCCATCTTATGATTTCTCATTTCTAATATATTACACAAATATATAGATTTAAGACGCACAAATGTACACATTTTCATGATCAATTTCAGTTAAACCACACATGCAATGTACAAGTTTTGCTGGAAATATACCTGTTTTATCTGCTATTCTGTACTATAACAATTTTATCTACTGTACCTATTTAATCTATTAAACCGTACTATACTACACAATACTATTACTATTTTATCTACTGTACTGTAGTAAAATAAAGATACTATATCTCAGCTTTGGAGCATGATAGAGCAAAACTGTGTGCACTCCTGTGTTAGTCTTGATCTCCCTAACGCACACTGTGAATTTGGGGAAGATCTGAGAACGTCAAATTTTTCACCCAATATAGAAAAATGGTAAGGGGTTAACCTTTGTGATTTTTTGGGGGGGTCAAAAATTCATCGTTCTCAGATTTACACCAAATTCATACCGTGCGTTAGGGAGGTCAAAACGAACAGAAGAGTCTGATTCGTTTCATCCGATCATGCTCCAGAGCCGAGATCTGACCCTCTCATTTCCAGTATATTACACTCAATAAAATTTACAGGTTTAACATGCACAATTATACATATTTTAATGGTCAATTTCAGTTAAACCACATGTGCAATGTACAAGTTTTGCTGGAAATATACCTGTTTTATCTGCTATTTTGTACTTTAAAAATTTTATCAACTGTAATGTAGTATATTTGACATATTTCAGCTATTATACTACACTATAACAATTTTACCTACTATAACGTACCTGTTTTAACTGCTATACTATATGATAACATGCTGTACTATATTTTACTATCATAGACTATAACTATTTTATCTACTGTACCTATTTAATCTATTAAACCATAGTATACTACACAATACTATTACTATTTTATCTACTGTACTGCACAGTAATAAAGATACTATATCTCAGCTTTGGAGCATGTTACAATAACACTATGTGCACTGATGTGTTAGTCTTGATCTCCCTAACGCACACTGTGAATTTGGGGAAGATCTGAGAACGTCAAATTTTTCACCCAAAATAGAAAAATGGTAAGGGGTTAACCTTTGTGATTTTTTTGGGGTCAAAAATTCATCGTTCTCAGATTTACACCAAATTCATACGTGCGTTAGGGAGGTCAAAACGAACAGAAGAGTCTGATTCGTTTCATCCGATCATGCTCCAGAGCCGAGATCTGAGCCTCTCATTTCCAGTATATTACACTCAATAAAATATACAGGTTTATACACAAATGTACACATTTTAATGGTCCATTTCAGTTAAACTCCACATGAAGTGTACAAGTTTTGATGGAAATATACCGGTTTTATCTGCTATTTTGTACTTTACCAATTTTATCAACTGTAATGTAGTATATTTGACATATTTCAGCTATTATTCTATACTATAACAATTTTATGTACAATAACGTACCTGTTTTAACTGCTATACTATATGATAACATGCTGTACTATATTTTACTATCATAGAATATAACTATTTTATCAACTATAACTTTTTAATCTACTAAATTGTGCTATACTATACAATACTATTACGATTTTATCTACTGTACTGTAGTAAAATAAAGATACTATATCTCCGCTTTGGAGTATGGTGGAGCAAAACTATGTGCACTGCTGTGTTAGTCTTGATCTCCCTAACGCACACTCTGAATTTGGGGAAGATCTGAGAACGTCAAATTTTTCACCCAAAATAGAAAAATGGTAAGGGGTTAACCTTTGTGATTTTTTGGGGGTCAAAAATTCATCGTTCTCAGATTTACACCAAATTCATACCGTGCGTTAGGGAGGTCAAAACGAACAGAAGAGTCTGATTCGTTTCATCCGATCATGCTCCAGAGCCGAGATCTGAGCCGCTCATTTCCAGTATATTACACTCAATAAAATATACAGGTTTATACACAAATGTACACATTTTAATGGTCAATTTCTGTTAAACTCCACATAAAGTGTACAAGTTTTAATGGAAATATACCGGTTTTATCTGCTATTTTGTACTTTAAAAATTTTATCAACTGTAATGTAGTATATTTGACATATTTCAGCTATTATACTACACTATAACAATTTTACCTACTATAACGTACCTGTTTTAACTGCTATACTATATGATACCATGCTGTACTATATTTTACTATCATACACTATAACTATTTTATCTACTGTACCTATTTAACCTATTAAACCATAGTATACTACACAATACTATTACTATTTTATCTACTGTACTGCACAATAATAAAGATACTATATCTCAGCTTTGGAGCATGTTACAATAACACTATGTGCACTCCTGTGTTAGTCTTGATCTCCCTAACGCACACTGTGAATTTGGGGAAGGTCTGAGAACGTCAAATTTTTCACCCAAAATAGAAAAATGGTAAGGGGTTAACCTTTGTGATTTTTTGGGGGTCAAAAATTCATCGTTCTCAGATTTACACCAAATTCATACCGTGCGTTAGGGAGGTCAAAACGAACAGAAGAGTCTGATTCGTTTCATCCGATCATGCTCCAGAGCCGAGATCTGAGCCTCTCATTTCCAGTATATTACACTCAATAAAATATACAGGTTTATACACAAATGTACACATTTTAATGGTCAATTTCAGTTAAACTACACATGAAGTGTACAAGTTTTAATGGAAATATACCTGTTTTATCTTCTATTTTTTACTATAACAATTTTATCAACTGTAATGTAGTATATTTGACATATTTCAGCTATTATACTACACTATAACAATTTTACCTACTATAACATACCTGTTTTAACTGCTATACTATATGATAACATGCTGTACTATATTTTACTATCCTAGACTATAACTATTTTATCTACTGTTCCTATTTAATCTATTAAACCATAGTATACTACACAATACTATTACTATTTTATCTACTGTACTGCACAATAATAAAGATACTATATCTCAGCTTTGGAGCATGTTACAATAACACTATGTGCACTGATGTGTTAGTCTTGATCTCCCTAACGCACACTGTGAATTTGGGGAAGATCTGAGAACGTCAAATTTTTCACCAAAAATAGAAAAATGGTAAGGGGTTAACCTTTGTGATTTTTTGGGGGGGGTCAAAAATTCATCGTTCTCAGATTTACACCAAATTCATACCGTGCGTTAGGGAGGTCAAAACAAACAGAAGAGTCTGATTCGTTTCATCCGATCATGCTCCAGAGCCGAGATCTGAGCCGTTCATTTCCAGTATATTACACTCAATAAAATTTACAGGTTTAACATGCACAATTATACATATTTTAATGGTCAATTTCAGTTAAATTACACATGCAATGTACAAGTTTTGCTGGAAATATACCTGTTTTATCTGCTATTCTGTACTATAACAATTTTATCTACTGTACCTATTTTAATCTACTAAACCGTACTATACTACACAATACTATTACTATTTTATCTACTGTACTGTAATATATTATATGATACTACAGTTCTGTGCAAAAGTCTTAGGTACCCTATTTTTTTTATTACAAACTTTTATGGATTTGTATTTTATGACTTCTCCATCTTATGATTTCTCATTTCTAATATATTACACAAATATATAGATTTAAGACGCACAAATGTACACATTTTCATGATCAATTTCAGTTAAACCACACATGCAATGTACAAGTTTTGCTGGAAATATACCTGTTTTATCTGCTATTCTGTACTATAACAATTTTATCTACTGTACCTATTTAATCTATTAAACCGTACTATACTACACAATACTATTACTATTTTATCTACTGTACTGTAGTAAAATAAAGATACTATATCTCAGCTTTGGAGCATGATAGAGCAAAACTGTGTGCACTCCTGTGTTAGTCTTGATCTCCCTAACGCACACTGTGAATTTGGGGAAGATCTGAGAACGTCAAATTTTTCACCCAATATAGAAAAATGGTAAGGGGTTAACCTTTGTGATTTTTTGGGGGGGTCAAAAATTCATCGTTCTCAGATTTACACCAAATTCATACCGTGCGTTAGGGAGGTCAAAACGAACAGAAGAGTCTGATTCGTTTCATCCGATCATGCTCCAGAGCCGAGATCTGACCCTCTCATTTCCAGTATATTACACTCAATAAAATTTACAGGTTTAACATGCACAATTATACATATTTTAATGGTCAATTTCAGTTAAACCACATGTGCAATGTACAAGTTTTGCTGGAAATATACCTGTTTTATCTGCTATTTTGTACTTTAAAAATTTTATCAACTGTAATGTAGTATATTTGACATATTTCAGCTATTATACTACACTATAACAATTTTACCTACTATAACGTACCTGTTTTAACTGCTATACTATATGATAACATGCTGTACTATATTTTACTATCATAGACTATAACTATTTTATCTACTGTACCTATTTAATCTATTAAACCATAGTATACTACACAATACTATTACTATTTTATCTACTGTACTGCACAGTAATAAAGATACTATATCTCAGCTTTGGAGCATGTTACAATAACACTATGTGCACTGATGTGTTAGTCTTGATCTCCCTAACGCACACTGTGAATTTGGGGAAGATCTGAGAACGTCAAATTTTTCACCCAAAATAGAAAAATGGTAAGGGGTTAACCTTTGTGATTTTTTTGGGGTCAAAAATTCATCGTTCTCAGATTTACACCAAATTCATACGTGCGTTAGGGAGGTCAAAACGAACAGAAGAGTCTGATTCGTTTCATCCGATCATGCTCCAGAGCCGAGATCTGAGCCTCTCATTTCCAGTATATTACACTCAATAAAATATACAGGTTTATACACAAATGTACACATTTTAATGGTCCATTTCAGTTAAACTCCACATGAAGTGTACAAGTTTTGATGGAAATATACCGGTTTTATCTGCTATTTTGTACTTTACCAATTTTATCAACTGTAATGTAGTATATTTGACATATTTCAGCTATTATTCTATACTATAACAATTTTATGTACAATAACGTACCTGTTTTAACTGCTATACTATATGATAACATGCTGTACTATATTTTACTATCATAGAATATAACTATTTTATCAACTATAACTTTTTAATCTACTAAATTGTGCTATACTATACAATACTATTACGATTTTATCTACTGTACTGTAGTAAAATAAAGATACTATATCTCCGCTTTGGAGTATGGTGGAGCAAAACTATGTGCACTGCTGTGTTAGTCTTGATCTCCCTAACGCACACTCTGAATTTGGGGAAGATCTGAGAACGTCAAATTTTTCACCCAAAATAGAAAAATGGTAAGGGGTTAACCTTTGTGATTTTTTGGGGGTCAAAAATTCATCGTTCTCAGATTTACACCAAATTCATACCGTGCGTTAGGGAGGTCAAAACGAACAGAAGAGTCTGATTCGTTTCATCCGATCATGCTCCAGAGCCGAGATCTGAGCCGCTCATTTCCAGTATATTACACTCAATAAAATATACAGGTTTATACACAAATGTACACATTTTAATGGTCAATTTCTGTTAAACTCCACATAAAGTGTACAAGTTTTAATGGAAATATACCGGTTTTATCTGCTATTTTGTACTTTAAAAATTTTATCAACTGTAATGTAGTATATTTGACATATTTCAGCTATTATACTACACTATAACAATTTTACCTACTATAACGTACCTGTTTTAACTGCTATACTATATGATACCATGCTGTACTATATTTTACTATCATACACTATAACTATTTTATCTACTGTACCTATTTAACCTATTAAACCATAGTATACTACACAATACTATTACTATTTTATCTACTGTACTGCACAATAATAAAGATACTATATCTCAGCTTTGGAGCATGTTACAATAACACTATGTGCACTCCTGTGTTAGTCTTGATCTCCCTAACGCACACTGTGAATTTGGGGAAGGTCTGAGAACGTCAATTTTTTCACCCAAAATAGAAAAATGGTAAGGGGTTAACCTTTGTGATTTTTTGGGGGTCAAAAATTCATCGTTCTCAGATTTACACCAAATTCATACCGTGCGTTAGGGAGGTCAAAACGAACAGAAGAGTCTGATTCGTTTCATCCGATCATGCTCCAGAGCCGAGATCTGAGCCTCTCATTTCCAGTATATTACACTCAATAAAATATACAGGTTTATACACAAATGTACACATTTTAATGGTCAATTTCAGTTAAACTACACATGAAGTGTACAAGTTTTAATGGAAATATACCTGTTTTATCTTCTATTTTGTACTATAACAATTTTATCAACTGTAATGTAGTATATTTGACATATTTCAGCTATTATACTACACTATAACAATTTTACCTACTATAACATACCTGTTTTAACTGCTATACTATATGATAACATGCTGTACTATATTTTACTATCCTAGACTATAACTATTTTATCTACTGTTCCTATTTAATCTATTAAACCATAGTATACTACACAATACTATTACTATTTTATCTACTGTACTGCACAATAATAAAGATACTATATCTCAGCTTTGGAGCATGTTACAATAACACTATGTGCACTGATGTGTTAGTCTTGATCTCCCTAACGCACACTGTGAATTTGGGGAAGATCTGAGAACGTCAAATTTTTCACCAAAAATAGAAAAATGGTAAGGGGTTAACCTTTGTGATTTTTTGGGGGGGGGTCAAAAATTCATCGTTCTCAGATTTACACCAAATTCATACCGTGCGTTAGGGAGGTCAAAACAAACAGAAGAGTCTGATTCGTTTCATCCGATCATGCTCCAGAGCCGAGATCTGAGCCGTTCATTTCCAGTATATTACACTCAATAAAATTTACAGGTTTAACATGCACAATTATACATATTTTAATGGTCAATTTCAGTTAAATTACACATGCAATGTACAAGTTTTGCTGGAAATATACCTGTTTTATCTGCTATTCTGTACTATAACAATTTTATCTACTGTACCTATTTTAATCTACTAAACCGTACTATACTACACAATACTATTACTATTTTATCTACTGTACTGTAATATATTATATGATACTACAGTTCTGTGCAAAAGTCTTAGGTACCCTATTTTTTTTATTACAAACTTTTATGGATTTGTATTTTATGACTTCTCCATCTTATGATTTCTCATTTCTAATATATTACACAAATATATAGATTTAAGACGCACAAATGTACACATTTTCATGATCAATTTCAGTTAAACCACACATGCAATGTACAAGTTTTGCTGGAAATATACCTGTTTTATCTGCTATTCTGTACTATAACAATTTTATCTACTGTACCTATTTAATCTATTAAACCGTACTATACTACACAATACTATTACTATTTTATCTACTGTACTGTAGTAAAATAAAGATACTATATCTCAGCTTTGGAGCATGATAGAGCAAAACTGTGTGCACTCCTGTGTTAGTCTTGATCTCCCTAACGCACACTGTGAATTTGGGGAAGATCTGAGAACGTCAAATTTTTCACCCAATATAGAAAAATGGTAAGGGGTTAACCTTTGTGATTTTTTGGGGGGGTCAAAAATTCATCGTTCTCAGATTTACACCAAATTCATACCGTGCGTTAGGGAGGTCAAAACGAACAGAAGAGTCTGATTCGTTTCATCCGATCATGCTCCAGAGCCGAGATCTGACCCTCTCATTTCCAGTATATTACACTCAATAAAATTTACAGGTTTAACACGCACAATTATACATATTTTAATGGTCAATTTCAGTTAAACCACATGTGCAATGTACAAGTTTTGCTGGAAATATACCTGTTTTATCTGCTATTTTGTACTTTAAAAATTTTATCAACTGTAATGTAGTATATTTGACATATTTCAGCTATTATACTACACTATAACAATTTTACCTACTATAACGTACCTGTTTTAACTGCTATACTATATGATAACATGCTGTACTATATTTTACTATCATAGACTATAACTATTTTATCTACTGTACCTATTTAATCTATTAAACCATAGTATACTACACAATACTATTACTATTTTATCTACTGTACTGCACAGTAATAAAGATACTATATCTCAGCTTTGGAGCATGTTACAATAACACTATGTGCACTGATGTGTTAGTCTTGATCTCCCTAACGCACACTGTGAATTTGGGGAAGATCTGAGAACGTCAAATTTTTCACCCAAAATAGAAAAATGGTAAGGGGTTAACCTTTGTGATTTTTTGGGGGTCAAAAATTCATCGTTCTCAGATTTACACCAAATTCATACCGTGCGTTAGGGAGGTCAAAACGAACAGAAGAGTCTGATTCGTTTCATCCGATCATGCTCCAGAGCCGAGATCTGAGCCGCTCATTTCCAGTATATAACACTCAATAAAATATACAGGTTTATACACAAATGTACACATTTTAATGGTCAATTTCTGTTAAACTCCACATAAAGTGTACAAGTTTTAATGGAAATATACCGGTTTTATCTGCTATTTTGTACTTTAAAAATTTTATCAACTGTAATGTAGTATATTTGACATATTTCAGCTATTATACTACACTATAACAATTTTACCTACTATAACGTACCTGTTTTAACTGCTATACTATATGATACCATGCTGTACTATATTTTACTATCATACACTATAACTATTTTATCTACTGTACCTATTTAACCTATTAAACCATAGTATACTACACAATACTATTACTATTTTATCTACTGTACTGCACAATAATAAAGATACTATATCTCAGCTTTGGAGCATGTTACAATAACACTATGTGCACTCCTGTGTTAGTCTTGATCTCCCTAACGCACACTGTGAATTTGGGGAAGGTCTGAGAACGTCAAATTTTTCACCCAAAATAGAAAAATGGTAAGGGGTTAACCTTTGTGATTTTTTGGGGGTCAAAAATTCATCGTTCTCAGATTTACACCAAATTCATACCATGCGTTAGGGAGGTCAAAACGAACAGAAGAGTCTGATTCGTTTCATCCGATCATGCTCCAGAGCCGAGATCTGAGCCTCTCATTTCCAGTATATTACACTCAATAAAATATACAGGTTTATACACAAATGTACACATTTTAATGGTCAATTTCAGTTAAACTACACATGAAGTGTACAAGTTTTAATGGAAATATACCTGTTTTATCTTCTATTTTGTACTATAACAATTTTATCAACTGTAATGTAGTATATTTGACATATTTCAGCTATTATACTACACTATAACAATTTTACCTACTATAACATACCTGTTTTAACTGCTATACTATATGATAACATGCTGTACTATATTTTACTATCCTAGACTATAACTATTTTATCTACTGTTCCTATTTAATCTATTAAACCATAGTATACTACACAATACTATTACTATTTTATCTACTGTACTGCACAATAATAAAGATACTATATCTCAGCTTTGGAGCATGTTACAATAACACTATGTGCACTGATGTGTTAGTCTTGATCTCCCTAACGCACACTGTGAATTTGGGGAAGATCTGAGAACGTCAAATTTTTCACCAAAAATAGAAAAATGGTAAGGGGTTAACCTTTGTGATTTTTTGGGGGGGGGTCAAAAATTCATCGTTCTCAGATTTACACCAAATTCATACCGTGCGTTAGGGAGGTCAAAACAAACAGAAGAGTCTGATTCGTTTCATCCGATCATGCTCCAGAGCCGAGATCTGAGCCGTTCATTTCCAGTATATTACACTCAATAAAATTTACAGGTTTAACATGCACAATTATACATATTTTAATGGTCAATTTCAGTTAAATTACACATGCAATGTACAAGTTTTGCTGGAAATATACCTGTTTTATCTGCTATTCTGTACTATAACAATTTTATCTACTGTACCTATTTTAATCTACTAAACTGTACTATACTACACAATACTATTACTATTTTATCTACTGTACTGTAGTAAAATAAAGATACTATATCTCAGCTTTGGAGCATGATAGAGCAAAACTGTGTGCACTCCTGTGTTAGTCTTGATCTCCCTAACGCACACTGTGAATTTGGGGAAGATCTGAGAACGTCAAATTTTTCACCCAAAATAGAAAAATGGTAAGGGGTTAACCTTTGTGATTTTTTTGGGGGGTCAAAAATTCATCGTTCTCAGATTTACACCAAATTCATACCGTGCGTTAGGGAGGTCAAAACGAACAGGAGAGTCTGATTCGTTTCGTCCGATCATGCTCCAGAGCCGAGATCTGAGCCTCTCATTTCCAGTATATTATACTCAATAAAATAGACAGGTTTATACACAAATGTACACATTTTAATGGTCAATTTCTGTTAAACTACGCATGCAGTGTACAAGTTTTGATGGAAATATACCTGTTTTGCTGGAAATATACCTGTTTTATCTGCTATTCTGTACTATAACAATTTTATCTACTGTACCTATTTTAATCTACTAAACTGTACTATACTACACAATACTATTAATATTTTATCTACTGTACTGTAATATATTATATGGTACTACAGTTCTGTGCAAAAGTCTTAGGTACCCTATTTTTTTTAGTACAAACTTTTATGGATTTTTATTTTATGACTTCTACATCTTATGACTTCTCATTTCTAATATATTACACAAATATATAGATTTAAGATGCACAAATATACACATTTTCATGATCAATTTCAGTTAAACCACACATGCAGTGTACAAGTTTTGCTGGAAATATACCTGTTTTATCTGCTATTCTGTACTATAACAATTTTATCTACTGTACCTATTTAATCTATTAAACCGTACTATACTACACAATACTATTACTATTTTATCTACTGTACTGTAGTAAAATAAAGATATTATATCTCAGCTTTGGAGCATGATAGAGCAAAACTGTGTGCACTCCTGTGTTAGTCTTGATCTCCCTAACGCACACTGTGAATTTGGGGAAGATCTGAGAACGTCAAATTTTTCACCCAAAATAGAAAAATGGTAAGGGGTTAACCTTTGTGATTTTTTGGGGGGGTCAAAAATTCATCGTTCTCAGATTTACACCAAATTCATACCGTGCGTTAGGGAGGTCAAAACGAACAGAAGAGTCTGATTCGTTTCGTCCGATCATGCTGCAGAGCCGAGATCTGAGCCTCTCATTTCCAGTATATTACACTCAATAAAATTTACAGGTTTAACATGCACAATTATACATATTTTAATGGTCAATTTCAGTTAAACCACATGTGCAATGTACAAGTTTTGCTGGAAATATACCTGTTTTATCTGTTATTTTGTACTTTAAAAATTTTATCAACTGTACTGTAGTATATTTGACATATTTCAGCTATTATACTACACTATAACAATTTTACCTACAATAACGTACCTGTTTTAACTGCTATACTATATGATAACATGCTGTACTATATTTTACTATCCTAGACTATAACTATTTTATCTACTGTATCTATTTAATCTATTAAATCATAGTATACTACACAATACTATTACTATTTTATCTACTGTACTGTAGTAAAATAAAGATACTATATCTCAGCTTTGGAGCATGATAGAGCAAAACTGTGTGCACTCCTGTGTTACTCTTGATCTCCCTAACGCACACTGTGAATCTGGGGACGATCTGAGGATGTCAAATTTTTCACCCAAAATAGAAAAATGGTAAGGGGTTAACCTTTGTTATTTTTTTGGGGGTCAAAAATTCATCATTCTCAGATTTACACCAAATTCATACCGTGCGTTAGGGAGGTCAAAACGAACAGAAGAGTCTGATTCGTTTCATCCGATCATGCTCCAGAGCCGAGATCTGAGCCTCTCATTTCCAGTATATTACACTCAATAAAATATACAGGTTTATACACAAATGTACACATTTTAATGGTCAATTTCAGTTAAACTACACATGAAGTGTACAAGTTTTGATGGAAATATACCGGTTTTATCTGCTATTTTGTACTTTAGCAATTTTATCTACTGTAATGTAGTATATTTGATATATTTCAGCTATTATACTACACTATAACAATTTTACCTACTATAACGTACCTGTTTTAACTGCTATACTATATGATAACATGCTGTACTATATTTTACTATCCTACACTATAACTATTTTATCTACTGTACCTATTTAATCTATTAAACCATACTATACTACACAATGCTATTACTATTTTATCTACTGTACTGCACAATAATTAAGATACTATATCTCAGCTTTGGAGCATGTTACAATAACACTATGTGCACTGATGTGTTAGTCTTGATCTCCCTAACGCACACTGTGAATTTGGGGAAGATCTGAGAATGTCAAATTTTTCACCCAAAATAGAAAAATGGTAAAACCTTTGTGATTGTTTGGGGGGTCAAAAATTCATCGTTCTCAGATTTACACCAAATTCATACCGTGCGTTAGGGAGGTCAAAACGAACAGAAGAGTCTGATTCGTTTCATCCGATCATGCTCCAGAGCCGAGATCTGAGCCTCTCATTTCCAGTATATTACACTCAATAAAATTTACAGGTTTAACATGCACAATTATACATATTTTAATGGTCAATTTCAGTTAAACCACATGTGCAATGTACAAGTTTTGATGGAAATATACCTGTTTTATCTGCTATTCTGTACTATAACAATTTTATCTACTGTACCTATTTTAATCTACTAAACCGTACTATACTACACAATACTATTACTATTTTATCTACTGTACTGTAGTAAAATAAAGATACTATATCTCAGCTTTGGAGCATGATAGAGCAAAACTGTGTGCACTCCTGTGTTAGTCTTGATCTCCCTAACGCACACTGTGAATTTGGGGAAGATCTGAGAACGTCAAATTTTTCACCCAAAATAGAAAAATGGTAAGGGGTTAACCTTTGTGATTTTTTGGGGGGGTCAAAAATTCATCGTTCTCAGATTTACACCAAATTCATACCGTGCGTTAGGGAGGTCAAAACGAACAGGAGAGTCTGATTCGTTTCGTCCGATCATGCTCCAGAGCCGAGATCTGAGCCTCTCATTTCCAGTATATTATACTCAATAAAATATACAGGTTTATACACAAATGTACACATTTTAATGGTCAATTTCTGTTAAACTACACATGCAGTGTACAAGTTTTAATGGAAATATACCTGTTTTGCTGGAAATATACCTGTTTTATCTGCTATTCATTACTATAACAATTTTATCTACTGTACCTATTTTAATCTACTAAACTGTACTATACTACACAATACTATTAATATTTTATCTACTGTACTGTAATATATTATATGGTACTACAGTTCTGTGCAAAAGTCTTAGGTACCCTATTTTTTTTAGTACAAACTTTTATGGATTTTTATTTTATGACTTCTACATCTTATGACTTCTCATTTCTAATATATTACACAAATATATAGATTTAAGATGCACAAATATACACATTTTCATGATCAATTTCAGTTAAACCACACATGCGGTGTACAAGTTTTGCTGGAAATATACCTGTTTTATCTGCTATTCTGTACTATAATTTTATCAACTGTACTGTAGTACATTTGACATATTTCAGCTATTATACTACACTATAACAATTTTATCTACAATAACGTACCTGTTTTAACTGCTATACTATATGATACCATGCTGTACTATATTTTACTATCATAGAATATAACTATTTTATCAACTATAACTTTTTAATCTACTAAACTGTACTATACTATACAATACTATTACGATTTTATCTACTGTACTGCACAATAATTAAGATACTATATCTCAGCTTTGGAGCATGTTACAATAACACTATGTGCACTGATGTGTTAGTCTTGATCTCCCTAACGCACACTGTGAATTTGGGGAAGATCTGAGAACGTCAAATTTTTCACCCAAAATAGAAAAATGGTAAGGGGTTAACCTTTGTGATTTTTTTGGGGTCAAAAATTCATCGTTCTCAGATTTACACCAAATTCATACCGTGCGTTACGGAGGTCAAAACGAACAGAAGAGTCTGATTCGTTTCGTCCGATCGTGCTCCAGAGCCGAGATCTGAGCCTCTCATTTCCAGTATCAGAAACGGAGTCAGAATAATTTTATTCATCATATACATTTGCATTTATTAGGAGTTTTTCTTGCTGTTTGGTCACAACACGATACATTCAACACACAAATTTCAGACAACACAATTACCACCTTAAAATATACAAATATTGCACCTTGTGCAGAAATGGTAGGCTCGGTTGTAATTGACTTTACAGTGGAGGTAGAAATAGCATCTGGATGCAGTTCAGGTTGCATTAAACAGAGTGGAACAATTGTGATTGATATATAATAAATAATAGCAATTATCTGTATTTCGTAAAAACATTTAGTGCAGATTGCTTGTTCCTGGCAGGACAGCATTGTAGGGATTACTGAATGCTGCCTAGCCAGCCTGGTTAATAACAGAAATTGCCGGTGGAAGGAAGCTGCTTCGATGGTGTGCAATTTTTGTTACAGGCGAGCGGACTCGCTTTCCTGATGGTAGTTTTTGGAATAGGTCATTAGCAGGGTGGGAGGTGTCACTGATGATTTTTCCTGCTCGCCTCTTTGTCCTGGTGATGTACAGGTCTTCAAGTGGTGACAGACTGCAGCCGATGATGTTCTCAATGGTCTTGCTAATCCGTTACAGCGTCCAATTTTCTCTGGCTGAGGCTGCACCAAATATTACACTCAACATAATGTACAGGTTTAGGACATACAAACTGAAACATTTTAATGGTCAATTTCAATTCAACTTCACAGGCAATGTACGAGTTTTGATGGAAATATACCGGTTTTATCTGCTATTTTGTACTATAACAATTTTATCAACTGTAATGTAGTATATTTGACATATTTCAGCTATTATACTACACTATAACAATTTTATCTACTGTACCTATTTAATCTATTAAACCGTACTATACTACACAATACTATTACTATTTTATCTACTGTACTGTAGTAAAATAAAGATATTATATCTCAGCTTTGGAGCATGATAGAGCAAAACTATGTGCACTCCTGTGTTAGTCTTGATCTCCCTAACGCACACTGTGAAATTGGGGAAGATCTGAGAACGTCAAATTTTTCACCCAAAATAGAAAAATGGTAAGGGGGTTAACCTTTGTGATTTTTTTGGGGTCAAAAATTCATCGTTCTCAGATTTACACCAAATTCATACCGTGCGTTAGGGAGGTCAAAACGAACAGAAGAGTCTGATTCGTTTCATCCAATCATGCTCCAGAGCTGAGATCTGAGCCTCTCATTTCCAGTATATTACACTCAATAAAATATACAGGTTTAACATGCACAATTATACATATTTTAATGGTGAATTTCAGTTAAACCACATGTGCAATGTACAAGTTTTGCTGGAAATATACCTGTTTTATCTGCTATTTTGTACTATAACAATTTTATCTACTGTACCTATTTTAATCTACTAAACCGTACTATACTACACAATACTATTACTATTTTATCTACTGTACTGTAATGTATTATCTGATAATACAGTGCTGTGCAAAAGTCTTAGGCACCCTATTTTTTTTTTTTTTTTAGTACAAAGCATGTTATGGATTTTTATTTTATGACTTCGACATTATCGAGTCGGTACAGAAACACTTTAGAATCCCAAACATTATTTTTCCAGCACAAAATGAAATGTTACAGAGAAATGTTTGAATGTCAGTAAAGAAAGCAGCGTATTACATGGTAAGAGACACTTTCCAGACAAAAACACAATGAAGGCTGCTGGGTTTCGCTGCAGAAATGAGAAGCGAGTGCGACAGTCAAAGTCTCCAGAAGAACCGTGTCTGGTTCTGCACGATGCTCAATAACACTTACAGCTCATTTCCTTAGAAAACTGCACACATTCTTCCTGAGACTTTTTCTTTCTTTCTTTTTTTTTTTTAAATTTAAATAAATTTAGGCACTCTATTTTTTTTAGTACAAACTTTCATGGGTTTTTATTTTATGATTTCTCATTTCTAATATATTACACAAATATATATTGTACCAAATACATCTCAAGTGTGAACAATGAAATGACCCTGATCACATCTTTTACACATCTACTCTCCCTCTTCTATTTCTATAGGCTGGAGCCGTGCACACCAACCACTTTCTGAAACTGTAGCCTGTCGAAAAATGTTGTACACAACAACCTCGTGACAAAAACAGAAGAAACATGCTTTCCAAAAAAATGTCCGTATAGACACACACAATCACATAATCTTTATCTTTAATAAAATGTCTCCTTTATGATAAAACTCTCATATTGACAGCTATCATTAAACAGCACGAGCCCTTTTATCAGGTTTTCCTCCTGCATCTCATGTTCGGGTCAAACATGGCGATACATGCCGATAACATTATTGGGTAATGGATTTATTTATTTTTTGAGTTCACCTGGTGTTAACAAGGATAAGTCCAGACAAATCCTACAATTTACACACTTATTTTTGAGATACTGCACTAACGTGAATGTCCCCCTGATGGACTCATAGACGGACTGATGCGACGATCTCAGACTGCCAGAAAATGGGCCTTGAGACCCTGAAAGTGAACGTGTAAGTAACATCTCTGTATGATAAACAGGAAGGTATGTCTATTTTAGACATCCACCAGATTGTAGCATGAAAACCACAAACATGAATTTGTGACGTGAATTTAAAAAAGCGTGAGACGTTATACCTAATGGAGCCAATTTAAACCCTGCATTACTTTCTTTTATGCAAGCCATAGCAACACAATTAAAAAAAAAATAGAATCCTAAAGCGAATAAACTGAAAATGAAGATGCACGGTTTCTTTCTTTCTTCAACAACATATTGCCTTCTATTTATTATTCTGACAGTGAAACACGGAAAGGCTTTTTTCTTTAAATTCCGGTGTAGCTCATGCGACACTGCTCCCCAGTGGACATGCTCGCATTACTTGAGAATGAAGAGTTCAACCTATACGAGCATCTGCACACAACACCCTGAAGTGCTCACAGACATGCATTCACAGAAGCATTAATCAGCCTCAAAGCTCTGCTGCACTGCTCTTTCACTTTTGGCCAAATTAGTCCTTTAAACATGACTTATGAATAATCCTGATTTCAGTGGAGCCTCTGTATTACGAGGTTGCACACAGCTTCGTAGCGTTGTGTCCGTTACATCTGCAGAACTTCTCAACACAGAATGCAATGAGTTTTTCTCTCATACATCATCAACTTGTCTCCTCTTCCATGTGTGTACACTGCCTGCTCCATCTGTAAGTGCGTGTGTGTTTGAGACATCCATCAAAGCTTGAACCCTGAATGAAGAGCGACGATTCCTCCACTGAGATTAGTGTACTGCACTCGGAAGAAACCGGTGTCCTCGATCATTTCTTTAAATGTTTCCTGTTAAAAAAAACAAACAAAAAAAAACACGGGAAGAATGGAATTTATATTAAAATGTGCAAATTTGTAAAGCAGCAGGTTTTTTGTACAGGATGGTAGAAGTCTCTGGGGACTGGTGGAGGCCCAATCATGGCTGTCCATTAGTGTCAGCTCTAATTTCTTTTAGTAACTTTGTGAATGAATTTTAACACCTCATCAATATGTCTGTCCATGCATCAAACAGAACATCCATCAACCAAACAAACCATCCATCTATCTAACAAACCGTGCATCCATCAAACTAACCACCCATCCATCTAACAAAACATTCATCCATCCATCAAACAAACCAACCATCCATCCATCCAACACACAAACAAAAGCATCCATCAACCAAACAAACCATCCATCCATCCATCCAACAAACCATCCATCCATCCATCTAACAAACCATCCATCCATCCAACAAACAAACCATCCAACACACAAACAAAACCATCCATCAACCAAACAAACCATCCATCCATCCAACAAACCATCCATCCATCCATCCAACAAACCATCCATCCATCCAACACACAAACAAAAGCATCCATCAACCAAACAAACCATCCATCCATACATCCAACAAACCATCCATCCATCCATCAAACAAACCATCCATCCATCCAACACACAAACAAAACCATCCATCAACCAAACAAACCATCCATCCATCCATCCAACAAACCATCCATCCATCCATCCATCTAACAAACCATCCACCCATCCAACACACAAACAAAACCATTCATCAACCAAACAAACCATCCATCCATCCATCCATCCAACAAACCATGCATCCATTCATCCATCCAACACACAAACAAAACCATCCATCAACCAAACAAACCATCCATCCATCTAAAAAAACATTCATCCATCTAACAAAACATTCATCCATCCATCAAACCTACAAACCATCCATCCATCCAACAAACCATCCACCCATTCATCCATCCAACACACAAACCATCCAACAAACAAACAAAAGCATCCATCAACCAAACAAACCATCCATCCATCTAAAAAAACATTTATCCATCCATCAAACAAACAAACCATCCACCCATTCAACACACAAACCATCCAACAAACAAAGAGAAGTATCCATCCATCTAATAAACCGTGCATCAATCAGTCAAAACATTCATCCAGCCATAAAAAACCATCTATCCATCCATCCATCCAATAAACCACCCATCCATCTAATATCTCCATCCATCCAGCCATAAAACCATCCACTCAAACAAACAATTCATCCATCCATATAACAAACCATCAAACACACCATCCATCCATCCAACACACCAACCACCTATCCAGCCAAAAGAAACATTTATCCATCCATCCATCAAATAAACCACGCACCCATTCATTCTTCATTCTAACAATCCATCCATCCACCCATCAAACCATACATCTAACAATCCATTCATCCATCAAACAATCCATCCAGCAAATAAACAAAAAATACAGCTATCCATCTAACAAACCGTCCATACATACAACAAAACATCTATCCGTCCATCAAACAAACCATCCATCCATCCATATATCAGTCAGTCAGTCAGTCAGTCCAACATGCCAGCCATCCATTAAACAAACAAACCATCCATCCATCCATCCATCTTGAGGAAAAACACAGATCTAGAGAATAAATTTCTTACTCAAGGTGACAAGAGCAACACTCAGCCTTTACCAGTCCTGTACAGTTACCTGATCCGGAAACTTGCGTATGCTCTCCACCAGATACTGATACGACTTCCAGTCTCCTGCAATCACCTCACCTAGAACTGGAATCATCTGGAAACTGTAGGCATCATAGAGCCTGCAGAACACATCACCACCAACAACATTAATACAGCTTACCCGTCCCTCACACCAACACGCTCACCGACACCGAAACCCAAAAAGAAATGAATTACACCGTTACATTTCGTTTCGACTGTAGTGTAAAACAAACAGTACAACACTTCCTTTGCATGCTGTTATAGGAAAATAATCAACGACTGGGTGGCGTGATGGTGGGACTTACTGTTCCTGGTCAAACTCTTATTTTACGGTCAAACAAAGGCACTGACCTGGACAGAAGAGGGTTGGACACTTTGCTGAACTCTAGACACATGAAGCGCCCACCTGGTTTAAGCACACGCAGAGCTTCCTGCAGAGCCTACACACACACACACACACACTTTAAAGATTCACTGTCCTCATCCACCTCTACTGTACAAGTACACAAAAATATTAAACATTTCTTATTAAATCTCACCCGCTATTTATTTATTTATTTATTTTTGTAATGCTTTGTGTATTTTGCTTATTTTTATACTATGTGAAAAAGAACTTAAGAACTCAAACTCCAGATCTTAAGACAAGAACAAAAAAAGATTTTCCTATCACACAGAAACTTAAATAGAGTTCACGGAAAAAACTTCCCCGTTACTGGGAACCAGTCCGACAGACGTAAACAACTTGCTCTCGCTATGCAAATTAGTGCGCTGCACAAACAGAAAGTGTTATCTGGACTGTAAAAGACGTGTATGACGTGTGTATATTTGATCAAATATACTCTAGCAATAGAATTATGACGCAATTGTTTCTTTTCCACCGAACCGTTCGAGCCCCTTATGATTTGAAATGTTGCTGATGTCTAAAGTTATGCATGCGGTCATTTTAATTCGCTCAGTAAATAATAGATACTAAACATTCTATATCGTTTCTATACGATTTCCCTCCTACAGATTTATAGAGAGTTTGAATACCGACTAATAAAGAGCGTCTTTACCTGCTCGATGTGAGTGACGTTCCGGATGCCGAATGCGATGGTGTAAACGTCAAACCGATCATTGTCGAATGGAAGCTCCTCGGCGTCACCCACTACCCACGACAAACCTGCACACAACACACACACACACAGATGTATCATTAAAATATAGCACACGTCTGTATTACAATGCTAAGAATCTGATGTTAATTCTCCTGTCAATTACGAGAAAATGGTTACGGTTGATGAATGGATTGATAGAATATGCAATATAGACGAGATGGAAAGATGGAAATCTTTTATTTCTTTAAAAGATCCGGATTTTTGAATGAGTGGACGGAATACGTCAAACCCATACGATCAGACTTTTACTGAACAGAAATATATATATGTTTATTGAATGGAAAATGACTTGCAGAGTATTTTCTTTAGGAGTTACAAGGAATTAGCTCCCTGGGTTATTTTGTATACAGTTGCTGTTATAAGGGTGTGAGAATACAAAACATTTGGGAAAAATCAATGAATTCGGTATCCAGGATTGATGATATACATATCTGGTAACAACTCGGTAAACAAATTAATGATCTTGTATTATTGTGTCTTGGTCACTGTATGTATTTTCCTTGTAGAACAACAGTAAAACAACAAAAATGGACTATACGCGCACGGGTTACGGGAATTGTTACCTACGGAGTAACCTACTTGTTTGATGAGCCGACAACAAAAGCACAGACCAACGGAACAGAACAACAACATCAGAAAACAACAACAGAATAAAACATATGTAGAACAGACTAGAATATCAGAACAACAACAATATAATATACTGTAACAACAACAACTAAATGGAACACAACTGAATAGGGATGTAACAATACATGCCACGTTCATGCCACGACGCATCACTGATCCTTTCATGGACCCAATGTTCCATAACGAACATTATGGAAATGTGTGACATCATCATACTATTAATTATGCAGCTGATGCAACGGCACCGTTTGAACACCAGAGATCCCAATCTGCCCAACACGTAGAGTTAAAATATATAGAGAGCACACCGGTCACATGATCACATTCTTTCATGGAGAGCTTGCACCAAGGCAGAGACGGATATACTCTGCATTTGTGAGGTGACCGATCGGCCGATATCTCGGATCGCAAACAACCATCACACGTCACACAACAACGTTATGTCCGTTAAAAAGTGTACATCGTACCTCTGTGATCTACAGCGCCTGAGAAGGAGAACGTGGAAGCCGGCCATTTTAGCCGACTTTGGAGCTCTATCTGCAGCTAAAGTGACACCACAGGTGCCGATCAATCAAATTTTGTGGAGAGTTTAAACATTTATTCCTTTACTTATTTTATTGGTAAACCTACAGTCCTTTTTTTTTTTTTTTTTTACAATATTAAACCTCTGCTCATAGCAATGTTTTAATGAACAGTTCTATAGAGACAAAAATGCGCATTGTTCTTTATTGCTTATGATCCAATAAATAAATAAATAAATAAATAAATAAATAAATAAGTAAGTAAGTAAGTAAGTAAGTCTTTTCAGTCGTAATTTTTCTTCGTTTAAGTTTTGTTCAAAACCTTATTAGAATATCGAATCGTGACCCCGGCATCGTGATACGAGTGTATCGTTACATGCCCGTTATACAAAGAATGGAAGAACAATAGAACAGAACACCACTCTTCTACAGTAATGTTTGTGTGTGTAAGTAAATAAACAAACACATACACTACAGAGTTTTCGGTTTGATGAAAGATTATAAAGGAAATGCTGTTCTGTGTATTAACACAGTAACGCAGTACCTGTGGTGATCCCTGCGTTCTCCGCCCGCTCTTTCCCCACCTTCAGCATTTCTTTATTGATGTCACACACCACCGCTCGGGTTTCTGGAAGCTCCTCCCTCTCTGAGCCGTAACTCCTGGAGATGTCCTGCCAGGAAGGCGTCTGATTGGCCCGCGCTCTCTGACGCAGCTGCCTCTCACGCACCGAACGTGTGTAATTCAGGAAACGGAACGAGATGTCACCTAGACAACACACACACACACACACACGTCATTTCTTCATCAGAGATGAATAAATAAAGCATAAGAGGATTAATGATGTGTCGTGTTTTATCATTCATTTTATTCTATTTTCAGTTACAGTATTTTTCCAGTTCTTGTTTTTTTCTTCTGTATTTTACGATCACCTATTTCTCTTTATCTCTTTATAGTTTAGTGTGCTTGTATGGACTGAACGTGTGTACCGGTGCCTCCGGCTGTGTCGAGCAGGCGTAACCCAGGCTGAGGATTCATCGCACGCAGCAGCGCGTCCTTCCACAGCCGATGGATACCCAGACTCATCGCGTCGTTCATCACGTCATACTTCTGAGCAACGCTTTCAAACACCTTATACACTGAGGAAGGAAGAGACACACACACACACACACACACACACACAGAGGAGTGTGAGACCCAAGAACTTCACTCTCTTACATGACGACTTGTACATGTTGGAGTTACAGAGATGTCTGTGGGGACATTTAAGTTACCCGTATGCTGCGGAAAACAGCTAGTCTTATGTTCAGTGTCCAAGTTACTAATGTTACATACGGTCAGAATCAGAATAAATACCCATTCTAAATTAATATCCAAATTATAATTTTAAATGATATACAGTACTATGCAAAAGTCTTACATACAAAGAAATGCTGTAACGCAAAGATGCCTTCAAAAATAATGAAATTAAATGTTTCTATATTTTAAAAATATATACTATAAAGAGCAGTAAACATTAATAAATGAAACAAAGGCAATATTTGGTGTGACGACCCTTTGCTTAAAAAAAAATCTGCAGTCTCAGGTAGAATGTGTGCAGTTTTATAAGGAAATGAGCTGTACGTGTTACTGAGCATCTTGCAGAACCAGGCACGGTTCTTCTGGAGACTTTGACGCACTAGAATACTGAAAGCAGTGACATGTTCGCGCCTGTAGATGGCCCCATTTACTCACAAATCAGAAGAGAACTCTGTAAACACTGACTGTCCATTTAAACACAACGTTTTAGATATTACTCTAAATTTCAAAAAGCTCTTATTTGATTTAAATCACAATTTCGAGTACCAGTGCTGCCTGCTCAAACAGCGAACATACAGTACATCACTGCAAGTAGTAAGTTAGAGTTGTTTCCCCAGCCCTGGTCCTCTTGGAGAAGACCCTGTCCTGCACATTTTAGTGTATGTTGCTCTCTCTCTCTCTCTCTCTCACTCACACACACACACATTTTAACTCAGGAGGGGCTGTAAATTCATTGATTAATTATCAGTGGGTGTGTGAAAGCAGGGAAAATACTCAAATATTATCATATTTAAATATTCAGTGACCTGAGGCTTGTGTCTGGGGTTTTTCTGTTGCAGCTCTGAAATTCAATTCAATTTGATTTGTATAGCGCTTTGAACAATGGACATTGTCTCAAAGCAGATTTACAGAAATATATAAACACAGGATACAGATTTTAAGCGTGTGAATTTATCCCTATTGAGCGATATGGTGGAGACGGTGGTGAGGAAAAACTCCCTGAGATGATATGAGGAAGAAACCTTGAGAGGAACCAGACTCAGAAGGGAACCCGTCCTCATCTGGGTAACGACGGATAGTGTGAGAGTAAAGGAAAATTCATTATGGTGTTTATATGAAGTCTGTTTGTTGAACTACTCCACTGTTCACTAAAGGAGACCTGAGTGTAAAACTGTATGTGGTCATTGCAGTCCCAAGGCCATCGCAGTGACCGTCGTCCCAGCAACCACAGTGAGAACGTCCATGTGGAATTGAGGTCCAAATCCATTTCCATGGTACTTCAAGCGGTACCGTCCTCAGTGATCTCCAGGCTGTACTGCTTGGGGCCGTCCTCAGTGGCAGAATGCAGCCTCCAGTTGATGAGAGCTCCATCCAGTGGTAGCGCATCAAATGAACTCATGGAACAACTTAGACTTCTCTTTTTTTTCTTATATAAAGGCATACCCCAAGTGTTTGACTCTTTTGAAAAGGTCTTTAGTATCGTGATTTTGGTTTGTTCTGTCTTTACATCATTGGATTTAAAGGTTTTTTTTTTTTTAAATCTGCTTTATTATTTGTTTCATTTTACTCGTATTTTATTTCATTGCTGTCACTTGATTTTATTGTACAGCACTTCAGACAATACTCGACTTTAAATGTACTACACAAATAAAGGTGACTTGACTCTGAACATGGTTGTGATTAAGAGTGCACTTTCTGCTTATTTATTTACTCTATGATTCTGTTGAGAATAACAGGACAATAATATGACAGTTTTGTCATATTAACAATTAATAGAAAAACTTTACCTTAAGGTGTTTAGGGTCTGATGTGTTAAACATATGTGCCGAGCTAATACCAAACACATTTAATAATAATAATAATAATAATAATAATAATAATGCTCTTCATTTACAGCGTCTTATTATTAGGGAAAGGGAAAATGTATGTTTTACGTTGACTGGGAGAAGGAAGTGCAGTCAAATTTAAAACTTAAACATTTTAGATTTAAACAGTTCATTTTAAATGTGAGAAGTCTCATTCTCTCTCTCTCTCTCTCTCTCTGTGTTTATTGCCTCTCACCTCTTTCTGCTTTCTCCTCTTCTGTCACCGTCTCGAAACCAAAATGGACGCTTTTTCCTTCCGAAACTCCTGCGTAGCTTCGACATATTGACACTTCTGCCGAATAAAGTGAACTTCTGACTCGGGTTCTACACACAGACTTGACATTTTGAGCCGGGCAATTAAGTGTTCGCATGAGAACTCTAAAGGACGCCGCCATCTTGCTCTGAAGGCGCCAGTGCTACGTCATAAACGCGCGACAGTCGCTTCGAGTTGTCATCAGTAAACGACGACTGTTGCATGTAGTTCAGAGAATGATTAGTACACTCGTGTCATTTTCTTTTGTTTTATTTAGACTTTAACCCAAAAAAGACCGTCGTATTATATATATATATATATATATATATATATATATATATATATATATATATATATTGCAAATTGTTATATGCGAAATGAGCATCAACTAATAAATACGACATAAAACAATACAATAAAAATAGGTAAATAAATAATAATTGAAAATACGAAAAACAAAACAAAACTTTAAATTACAGGAGGAATCAAAATGTCGTATATATTATAATGTATGTACAATAAATTCAATCAGTCGATAACAGTCTAGCACTTATTTCATGTCTATAATCTTCTTTAATAATACTTTTTAGTGAAATACAATAAAATTTTAACTCATTAATGAAGGTAAACAAACAGAAATATACTTTACAAAGTTGCTCTTTATGTATAAATAGCTTGGCTAAGATTTAAGATTTGAGTAATGAATACAGATAACCAGCCTACTCGTGACTATTCGGTTCACATGTAATTCTTAGTAAACTTGAAAGTGCATACATTTTCTTTAGACAGTTTTTTTTTCTACTGCTTTTTAAGAAATAATTCAAAATATGCATGTCATTTGTTAATCAGGAAACGAACGAGACGTTATGGTGTCTGAAAACTTTTAATGTAATCTCGGCTAAGCATCGCAATGCTCTTTTTTTTCTTTTCTTTTTTTAATGAGACAAAAAAAAAAAAACCCTACTGCATATCCTTAAAGAAATCCAATAATATATAGTTTACTATATAGTTTTACATTTTGGTCATGTCTATGAGATGTGTCCTTATGTCCTACTCTCTATTCCCTACATATGGCAATGTGCATTTAGGATATGTTCTAGGTTGTGCTGTTTGGACAACAAACCGTTGCACTGCATTGTGGGATTTTATAATTACATGCATACACACTCTCAACTGTATTTATAGACTACATAATGATAAAGCACCCATAATAGTGTACTATGTAGTGAACACAATGTGGTCTAGGATATACTGATAGAGATGAATATTGAGAAATGCAGCACAGTGAGTTTGTGTCTAAATGAAGCATTCTACTAATATGAAAGCATATATATATATATATATATATATATATATATATATATATATATATATATATATATGTATGTGTGTGTGTGTGTGTATATATGTATATATATATATATATGTGTGTGTGTATATATATATATATATATATATATATATATATATATATATATATATATATATATATATATATATATATGTATGTAGGTATTATCATAATCTACAGCCTATATGCCATCATTCATACAAAGAAAAAAAGAAACTTTTATTAACAATACCCAGACAACCTGAAAGAACTAATGTTCGTGGAAACAAAAGTTCATTTAGGGTATCCTTTAGGGAATACTAGGCATATTGCATTATGTGATTTCATAACTGCACTGGATATTCTGTAATCTAATACAAAATGGCAACAATTGTAACTACATTGTAATGTTCGGAACAAACCTAAACGTATTAGTTGTTTATATTTTCTCTAAAATAATTTTTCATTAAAAGGTTTTAACTTGAATGGACTAACTTTCACACAAGACTATCTCACCTATTTGTTCATATTCATCTTAACACCTATCTTATATATCTTAGTGTGTGTTTTGTCCCCTTGTAGTTACTATGCCAGACAGTCAACAGTCTTTTTTCACGTTTCCTTTCCCACACTGCAGACAGCATTGAAAGGCCAGTGAGTTCCTCACACTCCTGAACCTTTAGTGTAATGTAGTGAAGAATATGAGATGAAGATGGCCCCCTCGGTGTGAGACGGCCGAGTCAGGGAGGTCCCATAGTCTCGGGTTACAGCCTGACAAAGGCTTCAGCCGGAGCAGATTTGGTCTGAAAGGACTTTAAACCCGAGGGAAGGGTGTTGTTTCACACACTGTGATTCTCTTCTCCTCAGGAGGATCAGGTCTCATCAGGACCACAAACACTGCCATTCAGCTTTAATCGAAACTGGACCTGGGTGCTGAGTTTGGTTCCCTCATTAAGGGCTTTTTGAACACAGCCTGAGAGGGATGTAATGGCACTGGAACCTGCAGCAATGAGAACCATACTCTGAACATTCAGTGGTGATACACCTGATTAAATTAACCCAGCTTTAAAAAAAAAAAAAAAAGATCCGCTTACCACAAATGTAGGCTACCTAACCAGCTAAAACAGTGTCTGAAGTTCTTTAAGTTTTGTGCTGAAGGCTAAAGTAGCTAACAAGTAAGGGAAACTTATAGCCTCCAGTTTAGCACTGTGCTTGCGTGTATTACAGACTGCACATCTAAATCATCACACGGTCACAATGCCTCAGTCGGCTTTGTCAGATAGTTTAGATATGTTGCTGTGGTTTCTGACACGGTATCAAAGACTGTCGTCTAGAAACATGGACAAAAGTCAGAGATGTTACAAAGCTAAAAACAGTCGAAGCTGAATCACTTTCTTGCTCAGAAATGAGTTTGGTGTCACTCTACTCCTCCAGCATCAGACTCAGGGATTGGGCGTGGCCTAAAGTTCCAAATTAAAATTGTACGTAGATTCCAATTTCATTCGTACAATTTTTAATACAAAGAATTGAAAACGTGCGAAACCAGCTTGCTTTGGGTTGTTAGCAACTTTGGTTTCAGTTGCCAGCTCCAGTGCAAAACTAAAATAAATAAATAAATAAATAAATAAATAAATAAATAAATAAATAAAAATTGGACTGACTGACTACTTCACCTGCTACTTCACATTCTTCACCTGTTATGATGAAAGAATAAAAGATGGAAGAAAAAAACTGGGGTAAGACAGAATTTACAAAAAAAAAAAAAACCCAAGCAGACAAAACCAATTTTTTTAATGAATTATTTTCACATTTTTATTTTAAATAACCCAAAAAGTATAACAAATGAACAAATGCAATAGCAAAAGCAAAGACAAACATATATAGATAGATAGATAGACAAACAAACGAATAAATAAGGCACGTTTGGTCAAGCTAAGTGAAGAGAACTAACCTGTGGTAAATGAGTTAGTTATGTTTGCTTCAGTATTTTTCCTGCAAAAGCTCTACATTGGTCCCCTAAATTATCTTAAATCTTGCTATCAGTAGGGGGCGCTACAGGATTTATCATTATCAAACAAAACCTCCATCTAAAAATTAGACAAACTCTGTGGGACAGTCAGCATCATTCCTAAAGCTTCCTTATGTATCTGCATCTTCAAAAATCACTAGCAAATGTTTAAAAACTCTAAAATCGAAATCAGCCAGCACAACTGAATCCTGATGTCTGTCATTGTTGAATATATTAAAGACAAGGCGGGGTACACGCTGGACAGGGTGCCAATCCATCGCAGGGCACAATCACAAAAACATTCACACGCCCATTCATACACTACGGACACTTTGGACATGCCATACCGTGCATGTCTTTGGACTGGGAGAGGAAACCGGAGAACCCGGAGGAAACCCCTGCAGCACGGGGAGGACATGCAAACTCCGCACTCCCCATTTCCATGTTTGATGTGAACCTCGTGACCTGTATCTGCATGATTTTATGCGCTGTGCTGCTGGAACCTGATTGGCTGATTGGATAATTGCATGAATGAGCACGTGTACAGGTATTCCTATTAAAGTGGCCAGTGAATGTATGTAGACAATATGACAATATGCCGTGGACATCTTAGCCTCATCACTATCACGCATTCAGCATACACAGCATACACACCCCGGTAATGTGTGTGGGTTCGTGTGAAACGCACCTTACACTGTGTGTTTTTGTGTTTGTGTGTCCATGTGTGAGCTGTTGAGTTGATGGACTGGACTGGCTGTGAGGAGAGAAATGTCTCACATGTGACACATCAATACACTCTTTGTTTAGACATTCACACTGTGACTGCGAGTCATTTCACAAGCATTCAGGAAGACATGAGTTCATAATTCGCTTTCTGCCCCAAACACACACACACACACACACACACACACACACACAAACAAAACTGTATCATTGTTCTTGTGGTGATCAAACATTTTATAGTAGGAGTATAAAAACAGATTCAGCCCACTTAAAAAGGCATGGTCTATATATCTGTCAACTGTGAGAGAGGTGGGGCCTAAATGTCTGTCAGTCCCAAAAAGGGGGCATGGCCTTACAGCTGTCCTGTACAGTGAAGGAGGTGTGGCCTATATGTCTGTACCTGTCAGTCCTAGCGAAGGAGGTGTGTCCTCTGTACCTGTCAGTCAAAGTGAGAGAGGCATGTCCTCTGTACCTGTCAGTCCTAGTTAAGGAGGCGTGAACATCTGTACCTTTCAGGTATAGTGAAGGAGGTGTGTCCTCTGTACCTTTCAGGTATAGTGAAGGAGGCGTGTCATCTGTACCTTTCAGGTATAGTGAAGGAGGCGTGTCATCTGTACCTTTCAGGTATAGTGAAGGAGGTGTGTCCTCTGTACCTGTCAGTCTTAGTGAAGGAGGTGTGTCCTCTGTATCTGTCAGTCTTAGTGAAGGAGGTGTGTCCTTTGTATCTGTCAGTCTTAGTGAAGGAGGTGTGTCCCTCTGTACCTGTCAGTCTTAGTGAAGGAGGTGTGTCCCTCTGTACCTGTCAGTCTTAGTGAAGGTGTGTCCTCTGTATCTGTCCGTCCTAGTGAAGGAGGCGTGTCCTCTGTATGTGTCCGTCCTAGTGAAGGAGGTGTGTCCTCTGTATCTGTCAGTCTTAGTGAAGGAGGTGTGTCCTCTGTATCTGTCTGTCCTAGTGAAGGAGGTGTGTCCTCTGTATCTGTCAGTCTTAGTGAAGGAGGTGTGTCCTCTGTATCTGTCTGTCCTATTGAAGGAGGTTTGTCCTCTGTACCTGTCAGTCTTAGTGAAGGTGTGTCCTCTGTATCTGTCCGTCCTAGTGAAGGAGGCGTGTCCTCTGTATGTGTCCGTCCTAGTGAAGGAGGTGTGTCCTCTGTATCTGTCCGTCCGATTGAAGGAGGTGTGTCCTCTGTACCTGCCAGTCTTAGTGAAGGAGGCGTGTCCTCTGTACCTGTCAGTCGTAGTGAAGGAGGTGTGTCCTCTGTACCTGTCAGTCCTAGTGAAGGACGCATGTCCGCTGTACCTACAGTCATAATTTAGAGAGGTATGTCCTCTGAACCTAGTGAAGGAGGCGTGGCCTCTGTGCCTGTCAGTGCCACTGACTGAGGTGTGGTCTTTTGGACTGATGCCTAGTAAAAGAGGCGTGGCCTTGCATGCATCAGTCTCATACGAGGCATCTGTATATGAGAGAGACCATGGTTTCAATAAAAGTGCATTCATGCAGTCTCTCTCTCTCTCTCACACGCGCACACACACACACACACACACACACACACACACACACACACACACAGCTCTGACACATCACACACAGAGTCCTAATTACCATGTCCCCATTATGCTTCAATGCATTTCCTTGTAGGAGCCATGACTTTTGGAGTGGAGCCACTTTGCGAATTTGAAGACGGGAACTTATGCTTATAGGTTCCTGTCATCAAATTCGCAAAGTGGCTCCACTGTCTCTGTTTGTTGATGGCTCTGTTTTAGAGACCCAAAGTGAGATGAGGAACCTTGGTGTAATTTTTGACCCCTGCCTCACTTTTGATTTTTTTGTTCAGGGCACTGTGAAGGCATCCTTTTTTCACCTCAGAAATATAGCCAGACTACGCCCAATGCTAAACTTATCTGTCGCTGAAAAGTTGATTAACTCATTTGTTGTCACACGGCTGGATTACTGTAACGCCGTTTCAGCCAGAGTTTCTAAAACCGCAATAAACAAACTGCAATATGTTCAGAACTCTGCCGCCCGGATCCTGACGGGAACCAGGAAATGTGACCATATTACTCCTGTTTTGAAGTCCTTACACTGGCTCCCGGTCAGGTTCCGTGTCGATCTCAAGATCATGATGTTGACATACAAGGCATTACATGGATTGGCTCCACAATACTTATCTGGCTTATTAATCCCTTACACCCCAAATCGCAGACTGCGCTCCTCACAGTGTAATCTGTTAACTGTTCCACAAACACACCTAAAATCTATGGGTGACAGGGCTTTATCTGTCTACGCTCCTTCACTTTGGAACTCTCTTCCTCCTGAACTCAGGGAAGCCCAGACTTTTGGCATTTTTAAAGCTCTTCTCAAGACACACTTTTTTTAAACTTGCATTCGACTGCTGATGTCTTTTTAGATTGTTTTATAATTATTTTTATTATTACTAATGTTGTTGTTTTTGTTCTTATTAACTTTTATTTGTTTTATTTTTCTGTGGACTGTGATTTTATGTACAGCGCTTTGAGAAGCTGCTTTAAAGGTGCTTTATAAAATAAAGCTTATTATTATTATTATTATTATTATTATTATTTTGTCCCCACAATGCCTTTAGTCCCCATGAGGTAGCTGTGTGAACAGGATGCAGTCCCATGAACTGATGAATACACACACACACACACACACACACACACACAAACACCCCCCGAATACTATCTTATGGCACGTTTGTCCTTTCGACATGGTATGCGGTAAATTGTATATTGTATAAATTGAATACTGTTGCTAGGCAACTAGGAAGTATGGACCCTGTGCACAAACTATCTACTGACCAAGGATAATGATTTAACTAGCTAGAATATAATGTAACTCTGTTATACAGACGACATTAAGGCTGTAGAGACAATAAACATGAACCAAAACCATCAGGAATAGCAACATTTCCCTCAGATGTGTTGGTAAATAACTAAGGCAATACTCTATAAGCTGTCAGATCCTAAATATTCATTATCTTCATTATTTACCCTAAATACCCAAGAGATAATAATGAAAACTAGCTATTTACTGCACATCTAAAATGTCTTGAAAATCAACAAACCCCCTAATACATTCCTTGATTATTATTTATACACCTTAAAGAATATCGTTCAGGAATTACAGAGACATTTACAGTACAAGTACGTAGTTCTTTCTTTTCCGAGAGCAGATAATAAAAGCAACTAATCCCAACAAATGCATGCACTTTATATTCCTACCCGAACGATAAAACTCTCTCCGGAAGGACACGCTGTACCTTGCATTTTAAATCTCTCTCTCTCTCTCTCTCTCTCCATTTTGGTAAATAAATTCTGGACACAGAGGACAAACCAGAGATGACAGGCACTTATAAGAAACATGCATATTTATTTGGCAGTCAGAACACGTTAAATAAAAACTAGAAACGTACTTCACTTATACAAAAGATAGATTATGTCCAATTTTAAAGTCCAAAATAACTTACTGTATAAATTAAAATCTCACTATTTACAATTGAACGACAATGACACCCCCCCCCCTCCCCCAACGTCCCTGAAAGTTCCGGATCTGCTGCGTGGGAGTGTTGTGTTGTGATGAAGCGGTGTGGAGGCAGGATGGTGCAGGACGCTATCGTCCGGCGTTAATGTGACCTTGATGAATTGGAGCTGTCATTTCTGGTTTTAGGGTTGAGGTTGTTAGTGTGTGTTCCTCTCTCGCTCTCTCTCCCCCACCGAGTTTTTGTATGCATGAGTTTCTCCATGACTCGGATTTATTCATGCGGTAATTATGACAGGCGGGACTGCGGCGTTCGCTCGTCTGGGAGATCTGAGCAGGAAGAGCGGGTCTTTACTGGAAGGCTGAGGTCGCACACAAGGCCCTTTTTCATCTCGCCATTCACTATTATGGTCTGGGCTATTTCGCATTCTGTTTCCTCAGGACGTTTCAAATGGAACGGTCATATGACGGGGGCTTATCTTTAGAAAAACTGGAACAAACAAAGCTGAAAAGAATGTAAATGTACAGTTTGAGGTCAAAAACCGCAACTAACATCTCGATCAGTCACAGATGGAGTAAATCCCACAGGAAGAAAGCAAAAAAATATCCCACAGAGTCTGAGTGCTGAAAAAGTGACACGTCAAATAAGTGCTGCGCAAATCGAAACGTCGTCGTGTTAAGTGTTTCATCCTGGAAGTGGATGAGTGTTCTAGGTACGTGCTGATAATTGATGAGGAATGATTCGATTTTTTGGGGGGTAACCTGAGATCAAGTCTGTCGTAAATTTCGGACAAATTTAAAGCGTGCACTCAAATCACCGACGCTCATCACGAAGTCTTTCTTTTCAAGTGCACAGCTAATGTTAGCTACTTAACTAACCTAATGCTAAGTAGCTTTTGGGGTCTTATTAATATTTAAATAGTGTGAAAACGTGTACAATTTGACCAACAGCGAAACAATGGTAAGCCTAATCAGAAGAATAAAAACGTACCTAGCAGCGACCCCTGAGATCACCACCAACATTATGAAAGAATATAGATAAGGAACAAGTCAAAACTTTGGATATTTCAGACATCAGAACTGCTTCAAAAGCTCCCCCTTGTGAATATGAGCAACTCATACAGTGTTTATTATCTTAATTCTTCTTTTTTTTTTTTGCCAAATAGAAATTTATTCTCGAATTTTGCCCTATATAACACTGTACACTTCATATCTGGATACTCGCATGGCACTAACGGCTAAAATCAAACGCTAAAAGATTAGCTAAACGGAAATAACAGATCGGCACGTGGTACCTCCTCCCCTCAGGAACGACCTGTTTTACAACCCAAAATTATTTTTTTAACGCTAAAAATGTCCATCGTTCCACACTTGATTCCTCAGCGTTTCTAGTACACACGTTGCGTATTAACCGAACACGAGTTTCTCACAGAGTTCCGCAAAACGTTACGCAACCTCTACGACGTAAAACGCATAACCTTCCCTAATGAGCACGGGTGGGATGTGTAATATCAGCACACACTTAGTTCTCTTAGAAAAATGACAAAGAAATTACAGTACAGTTTCAGTTGGAAGACAGTTCCTGACAAATTAATATCAAACATAACCAAAAATGCAACGTTGGTAGAAATAAACAGAACGTTCACACACATACCGAACCGAGCGTTCCCCAGTCCAAGTAGTAACCCGACCCGAGATCAGACGGGATCGGGCGTTTTCAGAGAGGTATCGCTGTAAGCGTGTTGAGAATTTTTCAGTACACACAAAGTGGTGCATTGAGAAACAATTCAAGCAAAAAAAAAAAAAAAAAGAAAGAAAGAAATTAAACGCACAGTGTCTCTCATCTGTCTAAAATGGTGGCTGAATTATAGTGGAATATAGTGGGACAACGCTGGGAAAAGTCTATTTGTTTATTTATTTTTGGTTTAATGGAATGTTATGACGTTCATATCATATCACTTTTATAGTTCAGTTCCATGTTTAAGTGTCTATTAGTTTTAAAACAGTGTAATATCCTACATATGTTCGTCTTTAACGGCATAGCCTAGGTTTAGTGTTAAGGTTAGGGTTAGGTTATTAAAGATGTAATGTAATCTGCAGCCTGTGTGTGGCTGTTAACTAAAGTGCGATGTAACACATTCTTTGCTGCTGTTGATCAGGGTTTAACTGCAATAATAAAACAACCTGAATCTTTTTCTACTGCTAATTGCCAAGGTAAAGTCGAATTAGTTTGCTACTGTTTGAATTCTTGGTCGATTAGTTAAAATTCGTATGAATATATCCGTAAGGGCTTTATGTTCTTTATGAGGTTTGGTTTTAAGTATGCACGGTAGGCCAAATTCAGCCTCAGTACTATATAAAGTACTATGTTTAAGTACATTTAAGTGCATTGAACTATTGATAGCTTTCTGGAATATTTTCACACGCATGATGTGTTTTTGGACGTAGCCATTTCCAACAAACGGGAAAGCTACGTCGTGGCTTTGCTAGGTTGCTAGCAGGGTTGCCCAAAATGGGCAGCGGAAGTGATACAGAATAATGAATAACAATGAAACAAAAGCAACTTGCCGATTTGTAACAATTCAGGCGACTTATGTCAGGTTTAGGGGCGGGGTTAGCGTCCGTACCTTATCTTACGACTCATGACATGTCAGGTTGGTCAATGCTAACGTTATTAGCATGCAAACTGAAACCAACGCGAATTTCATAAGATTACCAAAATGACGAGGTTGGGTAAAGTCCCAGACTTTAAATTTCTATAGTGTTCACTTGTATTTGTAGTTTAATCAGAATACGTTTTATTGTTATGACGTCAAGCTTAAGTTCAGAATGTTTAGAAATTGCTATAAAATTGCTGTACTATTTTATTGTTGGCGGAAGTTACTTCATAACGCAAATAATCGAATTCGTGTTATCGATGTTACTATTTTTGGTGTTCTGCTGGGTTTAAGCTATCCAAACTGTTCGGTTTACAGGAAAATAAATAATCGAAATGGCATTCAGCACAATGTCATTGCATAAAAAAGGTCAGTACCCTCAACTCACAATAGCAGAAACCACATTTTGCGACATTATTTAGTACAGTAGTATGCCGTTTTGGATGTAGTCATGATATGTTTTGCTGTCTGTCTTTCACCCTGTTGCTCATATTCAGAATACTCAACATGACTAGACAGAATTTTGTGTCGTGACCCTGACACTCCGGGTGGCAGCACTGTAGTTAACACAAGAACAACAGCACTGATTCTAATAGAGCTGAAGAATGCGAGAATCGCTGTAACGTCGGAGAGCCCGTGGAAGAGAAGAAGGAGGAGGAGGAGGAGGAGGAGAAAGAGCGAATTGTTTTGGAAGAATGCGGCGCTTTTCATCGCTCCCACACGCAAGCTCTTAGCGGTGTCTCAGTGAAGTGACAAAGCTGAAAACATTTGGTCGAAAATGAAACTTACACAATGTCCCTGTTTATCCCAGATGTAGTCGATTAGCCAAGACGTGTTTTACTGTCTTAAGTTCTGCACTGGAGCTACAAGGCCAAACACTGAAGTGAGTTAACGACACGGTAATCATTTACATAGCTAGCATAAAGCCGAGTAGTCTTTTCTGGAAATGAGACAAAAATGTCTGGAATATCAACATTTACCTCAGATGTTTTGGTAAATTACCAAGAAAAGACTCAATATTACTAATATTACACTAATTAGCATCAACCACTAATTTTGAAGCTCCACAAAGAGAACTGTAAACGTTGTGTCGCAACTTGTGAACTCGGAGCTGTCAAAAAACATCAAGCATATAATATGTTCACTGTTTAAGTGGTTCAATTTGTGAGACAATGTTGCTCGGCAACTGGGAAACATGCACACCAAGCATAGAAGCTAGCTAGTGACTGAGGCTAATCATTTATCTAAATTAGCTAGCATATAAGCCAATAAATCATTTTAAAGGTGTAATGAGAGTGAAAAATGAGACACAAATGTCCGGAATATCAACATTTACCTCAGATATGTTGATAAATTACTAAGAAAAGACCACGTATAAGTAAAATTGCAGTGTAAGGTCACTTAGCATCAACCGCTAGCCAAATATTCGTGGGTTCTGAAGTCCAATAGGATGTGTCACCACTTGTGAACTGTGGTAGATTTGAGCTTAGCTGTTATGAAAAGACGAAACGTTCTGCCAATTTAGCATTGTGAAAGCTAATCTCTAATCTGTACATTTAGAAATTCAGCAGAACACATGATATGTTCTGTGTTCAAGTTGTGAGAACAGTGTTGCTAGGCAACTCGGAAAATACGAGCACGAAGCTAGACGAATCATTTATCTAGCTAGCATATAGCCATTAATAGTCTTTTATACAGGTAATGTAAAGGTGTAATGGCAGTGGAAATGAGACACAAATGTTGGGAATAACAACATTTATGCCTCAGATGTGTTGATAAATTACTTGGAAAAGTTAAAAATGACAGTGTAACGTCCCTCAGCATCAACCGCTAACCAAAGACCCATGTTTTTTTAGTTCCACACTGACTAATGTAAACTTCTGTAGATTGTTTTCAGCTGTGTGGTGTTCTTTTTTTTTTCTTTTCTTTTTACAGATAAGCATTTATCATAGCGCCAAAAACCACACAAACACGTCCGCTTGAGTCGCTGATGCTAAACTAGCATTCACCTCGTAGCTACAGTGCGAGAACTAAAGAAGTAAACTTCAGGCAACAAACATGTCTTGGCTGATCGACTGCATTCGTGGTAATGGGAAACTTGTGTATCTTTCATCTCCGTGCCTTTAAAGACAGCTCTGTGGGAAGTAAAGAAAAAATAAATTGTACACACAAACAGTTTTCCAACCCTTAAGGCACTTACACACACACACACACACACACACACACACACACACAAAAAAAAACACAAAGATGAAAATCCCACAACAAATGAAAAAAAAAATACTGGAAAACTGTTTACAGGGGTCCAGAAGGAACGTGGAACGGCAGTTTGTTTGGAGCACGGCCCGAGCCGTGTAGCGATGGCAGATTTACATACTCTCCCTCTCTCTCTCTCTCTCTCTCTTTTGTTTGTTGCTGTATTATTTGCCAGATCATGATCCTGTTCGTCCTCCGCTGGAGAAAGTATAATCCTGTTCCACACAAGAGATGACCTACATAAAGAGTGAGGCGAAAATGGACTGAAACAGAATCTGGTTTTGGTGTGGTAGAAAAGGCTGATTGTCTGCATTGGTGTTAAATGGTTATGCGAGCCGCTCCACGTTACAGTACATTCTATCTTTTTCTTTAAAAAGAGATTCTTATCTGAACTCCTCGTCTGTCAGCGACTGCCAGAACCTGTGCACCTGAAAACCTGCTGGAAGAAATCGTTCTTTTCCCAGAACTCCTCAGGCCATATTGACATGTGAGTGCGGCTTTGTCATGGTCCTGCGGAAGCCACGCCCCCTAACATGGCACCATATGATTGGCTGTCAGTAGCTGTCCAGTTCCTCATCAGGTGCTCCATTGTATTTGCTACCTGCTGTCCAGTAGAGGTTTTGTGTGTGTGTCTGTGTGTGTGTGTGTGCGTGTATGTGTGTGTGTGAGTGTGTGTGTGTGTGTGTGTGTGTGTGTGTGTGTGTGTGAGTGGTGGTTAGTTGCCCACTAGAGGGCTGAGGTCACCGTGATGGTTTTTGAGCTTCTTTTTAAAGAGCGAGATGGTGGAGGGTCTGTAGAAGATAATCCACGGCTCTGAGGTGGTGCTCTGAGAGCACGAGTCTGAACTGCTCACCGAGGGAATGGTGGGAGATCTGAGAGAGAGAGAGAGAGAGAGAGAGAGAGAGAGAGAGAATGAGAAAGAACGAAGATGGGGAAATTGTCATGAGTAATTCACAAAAGATAGATAGATGGATAGGAGAGAAAGAAAGAAAGAAATGAAATATGGGGAAATTGAAGTGAGTAATTCACAAGTGATAGACAGACAGATGGATAGACAGACAGACAGACAGACAGACAGATAGATAGATAGATAGATAGATAGATAGGAGAGAAAGAAAGAAAGAAAGAAAATATGGGGAAATTGAAGTGAGTAATTCATAAGAGATAGATAGACAGACAGACAGATACATAGATAGACAGACAGACAGATAAATAGTCAGACAGACAGACAGACAGACAGATAGATAGATAGATAGATAGATAGGAGAGAAAGAAAGAAAGAAAATATGGGGAAATTGAAATGAGTAATTCACAAGAGATAGACGGACAGACAGACAGACAGACAGGTAGATAGATAGATAGATAGAAACAGGGATGTAAGAAAGACAGAAAGAAAGAAAAATAAAGAATTAGTCATTAAGAGATACAAATAAATCTGTGTGAAAATCCTCCGTCTCCTCACACACACACACACACACACACACACACACACACTCACACACACACACACTACACACTCCGTTCTTCACTGAGCTGTATGTGCTAAGAATCAGAGCTAATGTCTGAATGTCTCACTTCAGCTTTAATGTACATTTTAAAATGACGACAGAAGAAAACAGCAGTGTTCAGTGTTCAGTGTTCAGGACTTACTTTACTGTAACGTGAAGAACTAGCTTTGCCACCATGGCTATCACGGTTAGCGTTAGCAAGGCAGCCAGCGTATAGATGGTCCACACTGCAAACAACAACACATTTATTGTGTGCCTTCTCGCTGTGTCAGAGACGTGTGTTGTAAATAAAACTAAAAACAGTTAGCTCTACACTAATCCCGTTTGATTATTCCACCTAACACAAATGTAGTCAGTGTACAGGAAACGTGGGAATATTTCATTTATTTGACTGAACTGAATAGAAATAAGAATGGAAATATATTTATATTGTGTGTTGAGTTCATTAGATATACTGTCACTAATAACCTCACAACTTAGCATAAAATCCATGGAACTTTACTAATAATAACACTAATAAAGGTGTTACATTATTTACACGTGACATCATAACACGCTGTGATAATGACATGGCTGCCCGAGAATAAGGGTGTACATACTGGTGTTATGAGCAGCGGTCCGGTCCCGGCCGAGCCACTGACCTGGCATTTCCTTATCGGACTTTTTGGGACTGGACGTGATCAGATAGAGGATCTGAGACGATTTGTTGTTCTTGCTGGTGTTTGATCTCTCGGTGACGCTGCCGGAACGCGGGTCTACCGTACTGGTGGCCTCTTCGCTATCGTCGTCATCACTGATAAAGCCATGTTCGGCAGATCTGCTGCTCGATCCTCTGTAAGCTGGAACGAAGAGGGTGGCGTTAGCGAGGTTTACACGCACAACAAGAACTCCAATGACAAAGATTCGTTTCTTTAACTCTTTATCTGATTCTCGAGTCTTCAGACTTAGACACAAAAACGGCTCACCATGGAACAAAGCAGTGTATAGAATACTACTTCAAATCCAAGAAGTCACAGATTTTTATTCATCACATACACAGTTATATACTGCCGAAGTTATATAATGGGAAAGTGACATGAGTAATTCGCAAGACAGACAGAGACAGATAGATAAACAGACAGACAGACAGACAGACAGACAGACAGACAGATAGATAGATAGAGAAACAAGAAAGAAAGAAAGAAAGAAAGAAATTAGCATGAGTAATTAGCAAACGGATAGATAGATAGATAGATAGATAGATAGATAGATAGAGTGAGAGACAATAAAGAAAGAAAGACAGAAAGAACGAAAGATAGAAATTGGCACGCGTAATTCAGACAAGGATAGATAGATAGATAGCATGAGAGACTAGAAAGAAAGAAAGAAAGAAAGAAAGAAAGAAAGAAGATGGGAAATATGACATGAGTAATGCTCAAGACAGATAGAAGAAATTGGCATGAGTAATTAGCAAAAGGATAGATAGATAGATAGATAGATAGACAGATAGATAGATAGATAGACAGATAGATATAGATAGACAGACAGACAGATAGATCGATAGATAGATAGATAGATATAGATAGATAGACAGATACATGGATAGATAGATAGATAGATAGATATAGATAGATAGACAGACAGACAGATAGATAGATAGATAGATAGATAGATAGATAGATAGATATACATAGATAGACAGACAGATAGATAGATAGATGGATAGACAGATAGATAGATAGATAGATAGATAGATATAGATAGACAGACAGATAGATAGATAGATAGATAGATAGATAGATAGATAGATATAGATAGACAGACAGATAGATAGATAGATAGATAGATATAGATAGACAGACAGACAGACAGATAGATAGATAGATAGATAGATAGATAGATATAGATAGACAGACAGATAGATAGAGAGATAGATAGATAGATGGATAGATAGATATAGATAGATAGATAGACAGACAGATAGATAGATAGATAGATAGATAGATAGATATAGATAGACAGAGAGATAGATAGATAGATAGATAGATAGATAGATGGATAGATAGATATAGATAGATAGACAGACAGACAGACAGATAGATAGACAGATAGATAGATAGATAGATAGAAAGAAATTGGCATGAGTAATTAGCAAAAGGATAAATAGACAGATAGATAGACAGATAGATAGATAGATAGAAAGAAAGAAAGGAATGCAGGCAAAAATAGGAATGCACAGATAGATAGTGAATAAGAACCCATTTTGAATCTTATGACCTACAGCACATTTTACATTTATCTCATTTACACAGCTGTGCTGGGATTTCAACACACTCTTCACCCCTGTTTGGTTCTTTCAATATCCACCAAGAAGGGGAACCAATTGCATGACATTCTTCTTCTTCATCATCATTTTTTAAATTATTACCATTACTATTATTATTATTATTATTATTATCCTCATTTCAAATCCCCTCTATCCTTCCAGTTTGACCAGCACACCCCCACACACGTGCAGAATTTGAATATGCGCTCGACTATATGGTGTATTTAAATGGAGCTCTGCCCGAGGCGAAGTGAAAAAGCACTGTGGGTTTGTGGACTCGGCAAAGAACCAATTTATTTCTCTGACCTTTTCATTCGGGCTGAACGTTTCCCACTATTTCATGTTTCCTTCTTTCGTTCCTTCCCCTCCATCAGCCCGGCAAATAAATCATAAGAAAACAGAAATATTGCACCGTGGCTGTTTGGTTTGGCGTCGACCGGCAGAGGCACAACGTACTGGCTTCGTTTTTAACACCAACACTAATAAACCGAGTGTGCTCGAGAAAGTGAGTCTAAATACACAAAAGATTTCAAAGGGAATAATTGAACAATTCTGAAATGTGGTTACGTTCATCGAAATAATAATCGCGAGTTATTTCGTTAAATACACAGTACTTTTAAAAATACTGGAAGTAACTCTCATAGATCTGTAGTCAATTCTTTTAGTTATTATATTTTCATTACGAATACTCCAAAAAAAAAAAAATGTATTTTACTTTTGAAGATCAGATATATAGTGCAATATAATCTCTATAGTGCCTTGATTTAATTACGGTATATCCAAAAGACCTTTTTTAAAAAAAAATAATAATAATCAAAAGTGCTGAAATGGCACAACAATAACATCTTAACAACTAAAATATAACACAAAAAAATGATAATATCAAAATGTTAAATTTGATCAACTTAGACAGGTGACAGCAAAAATGCTTAATATACAGATTTATTCCAGCCCCTCCATGGTAAATACTCGCATCTGATTGGCTGGGAGGAATCCATTAGTTCTTTCTTATTTACTATTATTTGCTATTATAATGCTATCACGATGTTACCATAGCAACACTGATAGAACTGTATAGCCAGCAACAGTATAAAATATCAACAACAAAAAAAAACAACAACTTTGCTTTGCATTGTGGGACAATAGTGAGCTTGTTGGCCTGCAGTAACGGCAGTGAGCGACCCAAACAAGGCCACAGGTGCCAATACTTTAATCGGTAGTAAAAAAAATTTTTAAAAAAATATTTTGATTGCTCTGAACTCATTACAAACTTTTCAAACTCATTATTCAAAGTCGAAAAAAGCAATCACGGCACGGTTGTTCGAGCTATACTGAGAGTGATCCATTTATTAAGGTCGTTGTGGTTCAGATGCAGAAGCCCGATAAACCTCAACAAAGCCAGATTAAATATTGATAAAACGCTACTCGTCCAATATCTGAAATGGAGGGAGTTCCTGAAATGGCCCAAGGTGCCAATAAAATATTTAATACCCAGGACTCCAGGTTCAAAACAACAACAAGAAAAAAAATCTAGTTGATGGAGGAACTTTTTGTCCTGTTATGTTTGCCCCAGTTCTCTCAGGATCGTTTTTTACGGGGTGGGTGGGGTCATTTTTATCATCTCGGAAACCGACGAACCCTTTCACTGCAAGCTCATGAGGTGCACTGACTGAGTATTTGTGGTATCTCTCTCTTTCTCTTCCCTCCATCTGTCCATCCGCAGGTAAGTTCCTCATGTGAAGCATCAGCAGCTGTTTGTTTTTATGCAAATGTGAAATGGAGAGAGAAAACACCAAACTGCATCTACTCATGCAAATACGGCTCCTCACAGAGCATCGTACACTATCAGCTTCTGCCTCCATTACTTTATCTATCCAACCACATACTGTAGGCATCTGTCCATCCATCTGTCCATCCATCCGTCCATCCATCCATCCATCCATCCATCCATCTATCCTTCCCTTCAGGAGCTGGAGTTACACAACAATATAAAGTACTGCACTTCCCGTTGTGTTCAATCACATTCACAGTTTGTATTCCGACATGCAAACGTAAATTATGTCCGTAAATCAACATCTGCATCCATTGACTCATGCATGAATCCATCCATCTATCCATTCATACTTAATCCATGCCATACACTGAACAACACAGAATGCTATTTCTTCCATATTTGTTCAGAACTTGAGGTACGGAATCGCCTTGGCACCCTCGGTAAATATGAACAAAGAAGGCTGTGAAAAAATTGTCTTTATTGTTTAAACTTTTGATCTTTTGTTCAAAAAATTCACAAAAATACTCTGCCGTCATGGATATCATACAATTGCAAAGATAATACAGGTTTATCCAAAATAAAAAATATTTGTTAAATATAGGTGTGTAACAATTATTGGCACCCTTTTAGTCAATACTTTGCGCTACCTCGCTTTGTCAAGATAACAGCTCTGAGTCTTCTCCTATAACGCCTGATGAGGTTGGAGAATACATGGCGAGGGATCTGAGACCGTTCCTCCATACAGAACCTCTCCAGATCCTTCACATTTCGAGGTCCACGCTGGTGGACTCTCCTCTTCAGTTCACCCCACAGGTTTTCTATGGGGTTCGGGTCAGGGGACTGGGAGGGTCATGGCAGGACCTTGATTTTGTGGTCAGTAAACCATTTTTGTGTTGATTTTGATGATGTTTTGGATCATTGTCCTGCTGGAAGATCCAACCACAGCCCATTTGAAGCTTTCTGTCAGAGGCGGTCAGGTTTTCATTTAATATCTGTTGATATTTGATAGAGTCCATGATGCCATGTATCCTAACAAAATGTCCAGGTCCTCTGGCAGAAAAACAGCCCCAAAACATTAAAGATCCACCTCCATATTTAACCGTGGCCATGAGGTACTTTTCCATATGGCTACCTCTCTGTGTGCACCAAAACCACCTTTTTGTGAATTTATTTGAGCAAAAGATCAAAAGGTTAAACAATAAAGACAATGTTTCATTACAATTATACCTCATTATAATTAAAAAGAAAATGTTATACCGTGTTATAAAAGCTGAACATTTCCAGCAATAAGAAAGACAGGATGGAACATAGCTTTTCAACATAATAGTGTGATCTGTACCTTGATAGATCATGGAGAACCCCTGGGCCTCGTTCGTCCTGTCTGAGTAGAAATACAGGATAACAAAGTCTGCGCTGATGTTAACGATTTCCCGCGGTGGGTTACGCCCATCAAACCTCGCCACCACCTGACTGGTGTAACCCTCCAGCAGCTCGACCATATCCGCCTGGTCCATGATGTTGAAGAAAGTGAAGTTAAACAGGATGACCGACGCACCCGGGACCTGGAAAAGCAGAGAATTGAGAGGACAGCGATTTGAAAAAAAATACGGTAAAAGAGAACTCCAAATAAACATTTCTTATATTTTTAAGTTCATGTTCAAAATGGACCATATCCTTTAATAGAATGTTCTTGAAAAACCTCAACAGTTTTTTTTTTGTTTTTTTTTACCTGGATGGTCCAGTAGCAGACACGGCCGGGTGCGTATTTATCTGGAAAGTCCGGCGAGTAGATTACAGCTGATTCAGCCGTGTAGTTTCCACCACATGCTCCCACTTTGGCTAAAAACACAAAGGCACAATCCATTTACACGCCAAACTCAAACTACTGGAGAACTTCAATATTACACATTCCATTCTCTAATTTTCCCCTTGATGGTCATGAAATCTGGTTTTACAGATAACTACACAGCAGTAGCTTTTCCCTCATGATGTCATATCACAGCGAACCACTGACTACATTTTCCGTTCGGCACAGTGGCCTACAAACATGGCCGCCATGGACCGCAACTCCCAGAACACTCGCCTTCATTCTAATCACGCACTCCTGCATCCAATTCACAGCACAATCACAACCACAGGTTAAAAGGACTTTCTATGCGTTCACTCTTTGTGAAGTATACGCTCAGTTGCCTTGTCGCCGTCGTTATCAAGCCTTATCGTGTCTGTTTATTCTGGTATTTTGACTTTGCTTACGTTTTATGCTGTTTGCCTGATCACCTGACCTCTTCCTGTTAATGATTATTGTCTTCTGCTTTATCCTTTGGACTTGTTGTTGTCTCGTTAAACTGCCATACCTGCATTTGCTTCTGTCAGCACCTCCTTTACATGACACGTGACGTCTGACGCTAGCTAATTTGATCGTAGCACGTAATTAGTTATTAGTTATCGGTTCATTTCAATATGGCAGGTTTTCCATGATGTATCATCACGTTTCCAAAAATCTCATTCTGAATGATCGGCATCACTTTTGTACCCACTGGCACATTTGAATTGCCCTAGAGCTGAAATTTTTTGGCATTTGCTTAAAATTTTTTTAAGTAAATTTGCCTACGACAAACAGCCTGGCTTGCGGCCTTTACAGCGCATCATTCTGTGTGTCTTGTATCTACATTGGTTAGATCTGAACCACACCCGTAGTCCAATCCGGTAGTCTCTGGTTAACCGGACTGAAATCCGAATGCTGTGAAACGAATATGCAAACCGGCTCATTACACTTAACCGGCAGCTTCCTGGATTGTTCCTCGTTCTCAGTTCTTAGGCAAAAGATGCTAACCGCCTTTAATTTCCTTAACCCTTTCACGTACGGTGTTCACCTTCACAGACCGCTCGTTTAAAGAAACAAATGATATTCAAATCAACTCCAAACCTCTCCAATGAGACATACACCATTATCCTGATGATTATTACGCCAATAAGTGTTGCTCCTCCCAATCCAACATGGCTGACGGTGACAGACGCAGCATGTCGCTAAACCCTCTACATAAAAAGGTAGAGTAGAAAAACCTGTGAGACTTTTAGAAACATTAACTTTTGCAAATAAGACATCCCACTTAATAAGACTGTCACACTTAAACTGCTGTATTTGGTTGTTTTTTTTTGTTTGTTTTTTTAAAAAGAAGGATTTTTTTTTTATAATTTGGACTTAAAATGTTGCAGGTATTTTCCAGCATTAATGTTTTTATCCCGTTTTACTCCTCCGATCCTGTTTAATGTCGACTGAGTGCAGTTACTTGTAGTCATTTTTAAGAAAACGTTCCGATTTGCAGCTGCGTTATTGTGATCCAGGCCAGACCCGACGCGACCCGACTGGCTAAACTCACTGTCGAAGACGATGACGTGTCCGTCTCCTCCGCACGGCTGCTGCTGGTCCCCGAAGCACCCGTGACTACACTCCAAACTGGGGGCGTTGCCATGGAGATGGTAGTCAAGTTCGTTGCCGCAGAAACAAGCGTACCCCGCCTCCATTCCGGCAAGCTGGGAAAAACACGGGGACGATGACATCACACTTTGAGCGGCAAATATAATAATGTCTTTGTGTTACTCAGCTACTGGAGAGACTTCCTAAAAAAAATAATAAAATCTGAGTGCTTTACCGAGATCTGTGTTTATTCCATCAGTTAGAACATCATCAGTGATCATTTCTAAATAAAACCATTATTCTGCGGTGATATGAATCCAGGACGCTGAGTTCTGATTGGCTAAAAGCGTGCAGTGATTTGTGCAGAAAGTGGTCACTCTTAAGAGTGGACTCTCTTAACAAGTCCACTTTAGCTTCCCTCATGTTTAAATGAAACCCCAAACCGCACTAAAACTCTACGTGTTATGTTGTTATAAGAAATTAATCAGCGACAGGGAGATGTGACACAGCCCGAGTTACATGATACTTGAACTGCATCAAAAGACCGGGTGTAAACAGGGTTGTAGTGTCTTCATCAAGTAAACTGCATTAATTTGATCCTGTCCGGCCTGGACCCAGGAATGGTCAGGTTTCCCATGATGCATTGCTCACCTTGTATCTCTGATTGCGGCACAGGCTGATGCAGCTCTGCACGGTGAGCTTCTGAGACGTCTGGTAGCTCTTAGAGAGAGGAGGAGGATCACCGTTATCCTTAAAACATCCGAGAATCCCAGGCACTGAGAGAGCGAGACAGAGAGAGAGAGGCGGAAAGAGAGAGAGAGAGTGAGAGAGACAGAGACAGAGAGAGAGAGAGTAAGAAAGAGAGAGAGACAGAGAGAGAGAGACAGAGACAGAGACAGAGTGAGACAGAGAGAGTGGGGGGGGGGGGGGGGTGTGATTACTTCTAATTTATAAATAAGAATAATGATATAGAGATGATAAAGATGATATAGAGATGTTTCCAGGCCATTTGTCGTTAATGTATTAATGTATTATATAATGTCCGTATTTATATAGACTGTGTTTAATGTATTAATGTATTATATAATGTTTGTATTTATATAGACTGTGTTTAATGTATTATATAATGTCCGTATTTATATAGACTGTGTTTAATGTATTAATGTATTATATAATGTCCGTATTTATATAGACTGTGTTTAATGGCATAAAATGAAAATAACTGGGACTTTTTCCCACTTATTTCCCATTCATAAGACCAGACAGGGACCTTCGACGGATGCAGAAACTGCGGTTACTAAAGCAGCTGGTCCACAAAGTAACTCAGTTATGCTCTGCCGCTTCTCATAAAGTGTGTGTGTGTGTGTGTGAGAGAGAGAGAGAGAGAGAGAGAGAGAGAGAATATAATCACAAATAACAACATCAAACGTTGGCGCCCTTGGTGAGCCGCTTGGCAAAAACAGAGTAGCGTGTCTGTCTTCACCAGCACCACGCGCACTAACAACATAACCTAATTACAGACAGAACGTCTACTAGAGGAAGGGTGTGTGTGTGTGTGTGTGTCTGTTTGTGTAGGAGTCTGGGTGTTTCTTGTTTCTAAAACAAATTCACACTATACCCCACCCACCAGCTCAGGGCACAAAACATACACACACACGCACACACACACACACACACACACAAATAGAGAAAGGTATTAAAAAAAGGAAAATATCTTGTGATAAAAAAGCGAGTTGTGTCGTTCTTGTTTAATTACACAAGTTTCTGTGTGTGTGTGTGTGTGTGTGTGTGTGTGTGTGTTTCCCACAAAAATAGAAAGAAAAGCAGTGTTCAGACCACAATGTTCTGCCAAAACAATTAAAATGATTTGTACATAATATTATCACAGTGAAATCACACAGTTATTCAGTCACTCACTGACTAAATCAATTACTCATTCACTGAATTACTCACTGACTGACTGACTCACTGACTTAATAATTCAATAACCCACTGACCAACTCACTCACTGCCAGACTCACTGATTCACTCACTCACCAACTTACTCAATGATTACTCACTCACTGACTGACTCACTGATTCACTCACTGCTTGACTCACCAATTCCTTCACTCACTGACTGACTCACTGATTATTTCACTCACTCACTGATACACTCACTGCTTGACTCACTGATTCTTTCACTCACCGATTATTTCACTGACTCACTGATTCACTCAATGCTTGACTCACCAATTCCTTCACTCCCTTACTGACTCACTGATTATTTCACCCACTCACTGACTCACTGATTCACTCACTGCCAGATTCACCAATTCCTTCACTCACTTACTGACTCACTGATTCGCACACTCACTTACTGACTCACTGATTATTTCACTCACTCACTGACTCACTGATTCACTCACTGCCAGATTCGCCAATTCCTTCACTCCCTTACTGACTCACTGATTATTTCACGCACTTACTGACTCACTGATTCGCACACTCACTTACTGACTCACTGATTATTTCACTCACTCACTGACTCACTGATTCAATCACGGCTTGACTCACCGATTCCTTCACTCGCTCACTAACTCACTGATTGATGCACTCACCAATGATTCACTCACTCACCAGCTTACTCTCTGACTAACCAAATCACTAATCCACTCACACACACACACACACACACACACATTCTCTATCTATCTCATTCCCTTGCTCCTACATTCACTTTCTTCATTCGTTTCCGCACACTTCGTCACTTCCTCACTCACTTCTTCGGCCCATTATTCACTTTTGCACTAAACCTCGCTTTCTCTCTCATTCAACCTCTCCCTCAGTCATGTCAATAATCCCCCATTTATCCCTCGCTCGATCGCTCGCTCCATCCTTCGAGTTTCTCTTCTTTCTCCATCGCTCTTCTCTGTAATGAACCGATTTCAGAAAGCACGTCGCCTTTCATTAAATCCATTTTTTTGTTCTTTTAGTTAAGGGCGCTTTTCCCCGTGCACGCTTTAACCAGCACCAGTTTACATGTGTTTCGCTTTTTTAAAGTTACGACAGCTGGCGGCGCTTCACAGAGACATTAATTAGTTCTTTCTGAGAAGGATTTACCGCAATATAAAACACCACGAAAATATGAATCGGCTGTAATTCTGTCCAGAAGAGCTCAGACTGAGGACTCTGGGTTCTAGTGGACCGCTTCTGACCGGATCCATATTTGTTTTATTTCAGTGCTAGGGGTTAAGCCGTTTACGATTCATAACGGATATGACACTGAAATGTGAACCAGAGAGAGATGTTTTGTGAATTAAAAGGATGTTGAAATAAATCTTGCGTCGGCGAACACCGAGTTCTGAGAGGAAAAATGTCACAGATTTTCTTACTAAACACATCTGATCCTAAACTTCCACCGGGTGTTCACGCGCATGTGAGTGTGTGTGTGTGCGTGTATGCGTGTGTGTGTTCTGGCTGGGGGAAAGCCGCAAGCATGTGCCGTGTGAGTGACTGAGGCTGTGTCGCGACATGATTGAGTTTGCAGAGATGAATGGCTTCACCTCGGGGAGCAACACGACTCCTTAATTAAAGGCTGAGGAGGTATGCGAAACCCAAACGGAATAATTAGAAGGGCGTTCGGCGCTCGGACTCGGAACGACAGAACAACAGAGGGGAGGAAAGAGAGAAGGATTCGGCTTTACGGAGGAGAGGATTATGAGTTACGGCTGTCCTCTGAGGAGAGGATGAAGAACGTGAAAAGAGCGTCGCCTGAGAGGAACACAACCGCTGCTCCAGATCGAACAATAAAACGGGATTTTCTTAACACAAGTACATACATTTACACACCGGAAGCCACACCGGATTCTCTCCTCGCCGCTTATTTTCGCAGGGGGAACGGTCATTTTTTAGGCTAGGTAGTGGGCGGAAACTTAACAAGCTTTAAACTTTAGTCGTTCGCGAACATTTGTGAAGGTCAAGCGATATACAGCAGTGAGGCAGCGAAAATCCATTCTGAGCACAAAGCTGACGAGTCGAGGGGCAACAGGAAATCAGTGAACCTGTGACACTGCTGGGATTTGAACTCATAACCTTGTGGACACTAGCACAGATGTTTAACCTCTGAGCTGCTGTGAGGGATACATCATTAATCAATTCGTTCTAATTCTAAGCTACACGCTGACATAAAGGAATGTCTGATTTTTAAACGAATAAAATCATTCAGTGCTTCATGAACGCTGGGGCTTGATGGTGAATAAATGTTGCTGTGATTTTGTGTTAATGACAGTGTGTTGTGTTGGTATGGTGAATGTTGGGGCTTGATGGAGTTTGACGGTGAATGTTAGTGTTTGATGGTGAATGTTGGTGTTTGATGGTGAATGTTGGGGCTTGATGGAGTTTGACGGTGAATGTTAGTGTTTGATGGTGAATGTTGGTGTTTGATGGTGAATGTTGGTGTTTGAGGGTGAGTGTTGGTGTTTGATGGTGAGTGTTGGTGTTTGATGGTGAATGTTGGTGTTTGATGGAGAATGCTGGTGTTTGATGGTGAGTGTTGGTGTTTGATGGTAAATGTTGGTGTTTGATGGTGAGTGTTGGTGTTTGATGGTGAATATTGATGTTTGATGGAGAATGCTGGTGTTTGATGGTGAGCGTTGGTGTTTGATGGTGGGTGTTGGTGTTTGATGGAGAATGTTGGTGTTTGATGGTGAATGTTGGTGTTTGATGGAGAATGCTGGTGTTTGATGGTGAGTGTTGGTGTTTGATGGTGAGTGTTGGTGTTTGATGGTGAGTGTGGGTGTTTGATGGTGAGTGTTGGTGTTTGATGGTGAGCGTTGGTGTTTGATGGTGGGTGTTGGTGTTTGATGGAGAATGTTGGTGTTTGATGGTGAATGTTGGTGTTTGATGGAGAATGCTGGTGTTTGATGGTGAGTGTTGGTGTTTGATGGTGAGTGTTGGTGTTTGATGGTGAGTGTGGGTGTTTGATGGTGAGTGTTGGTGTTTGATGGTGAATGTTGGTGTTTGATGGAGAATGCTGGTGTTTGATGGTGAGTGTTGGTGTTTGATGGTGAATGATGGAGTTTGATGGTGAATGTTGGGGCTTGATGGTGTTTGATGGTGAGCGTTGGTGTTTGATGGTGGGTGTTGGTGTTTGATGGAGAATGTTGGTGTTTGATGGTGAATGTTGGTGTTTGATGGTGAGTGTTGGTGTTTGATGGTGAATGTTGGTGTTTGATGGAGAATGCTGGTGTTTGATGGTGAGTGTTGGTGTTTGATGGTAAATGTTGGTGTTTGATGGTGAGTGTTGGTGTTTGATGGTGAATGTTGGTGTTTGATGGAGAATGCTGGTGTTTCATGGTGAGCGTTGGTGTTTGATGGTGGGTGTTGGTGTTTGATGGAGAATGTTGGTGTTTGATGGTGAATGTTGGTGTTTGATGGAGAATGCTGGTGTTTGATGGTGAGTGTTGGTGTTTGATGGAGAATGTTGGTGTTTGATGGTGAGTGTGGGTGTTTGATGGTGAGTGTTGGTGTTTGATGGTGAATGTTGGTGTTTGATGGTGAATGTTGGTGTTTGATGGAGAATGCTGGTGTTTGATGGTGAGTGTTGGTGTTTGATGGTGAATGATGGAGTTTGATGGTGAATGATGGAGTTTGATGGTGAATGTTGGGGCTTGATGGAGTTTGATGGTGAATGTTAGTGTTTGATGGTGAGTGTTGGTGTTTGATGGTGAATGATGGAGTTTGATGGTGAATGTTGGGGCTTGATGGTGTTTGATGGTGAATGTTGGTGTTTGATGGTGAGTGTTGGTGTTTGATGGTGAATGTTGGTGTTTGATGGAGAATGTTGGTGTTTGATGGTGAATGCTGGTGTTTGATGGTGAATGTTGGTGTTTGATGGTGAATGTTGGTGTTTGATGGAGAATGCTGGTGTTTGATGGTGAGCGTTGGTGTTTGATGGTGGGTGTTGGTGTTTGATGGTGAATGTTGGGGCTTGATGGTGTTTGATGGTGAATGTTGGTGTTTGATGGTGAATGTTGGTGTTTGATGGAGAATGCTGATGTTTGATGGTGAATGTTGGTGTTTGATGGTGAATGTTGGTGTTTGATGGAGAATGCTAGTGTTTGATGGTGAGTGTTGGTGTTTGATGGTGGGTGTTGGTGTTTGATGGTGAATGTTGGTGTTTGATGGTGAGTGTTGGTGTTTGATGGTGAGTGTTGGTGTTTGATGGTGGGTGTTGGTGTTTGATGGTGAATGTTGGTGTTTGATGGAGAATGCTGGTGTTTGATGGTGAATGTTGGTGTTTGATGGAGAATGTTGGTGTTTGATGGTGAGTGTTGGTGTTTGATGGTGAATGTTAGTGTTTGATGGTGAATGTTGGTGTTTGATGGTGAATGTTGGGGCTTGATGGAGTTTGACGGTGAATGTTAGTGTTTGATGGTGAATGTTGGTGTTTGATGGTGAATGTTGGGGCTTGATGGAGTTTGACGGTGAATGTTAGTGTTTGATGGTGAATGTTGGTGTTTGATGGTGAATGTTGGTGTTTGATGGTGAGTGTTGGTGTTTGATGGTGAATGTTGGTGTTTGATGGAGAATGCTGGTGTTTGATGGTGAGTGTTGGTGTTTGATGGTAAATGTTGGTGTTTGATGGTGAGTGTTGGTGTTTGATGGTGAATATTGATGTTTGATGGAGAATGCTGGTGTTTGATGGTGAGCGTTGGTGTTTGATGGTGGGTGTTGGTGTTTGATGGAGAATGTTGGTGTTTGATGGTGAATGTTGGTGTTTGATGGAGAATGCTGGTGTTTGATGGTGAGTGTTGGTGTTTGATGGTGAGTGTTGGTGTTTGATGGTGAGTGTGGGTGTTTGATGGTGAGTGTTGGTGTTTGATGGTGAATGTTGGTGTTTGATGGAGAATGCTGGTGTTTGATGGTGAGTGTTGGTGTTTGATGGTGAATGATGGAGTTTGATGGTGAATGTTGGGGCTTGATGGTGTTTGATGGTGAGCGTTGGTGTTTGATGGTGGGTGTTGGTGTTTGATGGAGAATGTTGGTGTTTGATGGTGAATGTTGGTGTTTGATGGTGAGTGTTGGTGTTTGATGGTGAATGTTGGTGTTTGATGGAGAATGCTGGTGTTTGATGGTGAGTGTTGGTGTTTGATGGTAAATGTTGGTGTTTGATGGTGAGTGTTGGTGTTTGATGGTGAATGTTGGTGTTTGATGGAGAATGCTGGTGTTTCATGGTGAGCGTTGGTGTTTGATGGTGGGTGTTGGTGTTTGATGGAGAATGTTGGTGTTTGATGGTGAATGTTGGTGTTTGATGGAGAATGCTGGTGTTTGATGGTGAGTGTTGGTGTTTGATGGAGAATGTTGGTGTTTGATGGTGAGTGTTGGTGTTTGATGGTGAGTGTTGGTGTTTGATGGTGAATGTTGGTGTTTGATGGAGAATGCTGGTGTTTGATGGTGAGTGTTGGTGTTTGATGGTGAATGATGGAGTTTGATGGTGAATGATGGAGTTTGATGGTGAATGTTGGGGCTTGATGGAGTTTGATGGTGAATGTTAGTGTTTGATGGTGAGTGTTGGTGTTTGATGGTGAATGATGGAGTTTGATGGTGAATGTTGGGGCTTGATGGTGTTTGATGGTGAATGTTGGTGTTTGATGGTGAGTGTTGGTGTTTGATGGTGAATGTTGGTGTTTGATGGAGAATGTTGGTGTTTGATGGTGAATGCTGGTGTTTGATGGTGAATGTTGGTGTTTGATGGTGAATGTTGGTGTTTGATGGTGAATGTTGGTGTTTGATGGAGAATGCTGGTGTTTGATGGTGAGCGTTGGTGTTTGATGGTGGGTGTTGGTGTTTGATGGTGAATGTTGGGGCTTGATGGTGTTTGATGGTGAATGTTGGTGTTTGATGGTGAATGTTGGTGTTTGATGGAGAATGCTGATGTTTGATGGTGAATGTTGGTGTTTGATGGTGAATGTTGGTGTTTGATGGAGAATGCTAGTGTTTGATGGTGAGTGTTGGTGTTTGATGGTGGGTGTTGGTGTTTGATGGTGAATGTTGGTGTTTGATGGTGAGTGTTGGTGTTTGATGGTGAGTGTTGGTGTTTGATGGTGGGTGTTGGTGTTTGATGGTGAATGTTGGTGTTTGATGGAGAATGCTGGTGTTTGATGGTGAATGTTGGTGTTTGATGGAGAATGTTGGTGTTTGATGGTGAGTGTTGGTGTTTGATGGTGAATGTTGGTGTTTGATGGTGAATGTTGGTGTTTGATGGAGAATGCTGATGTTTGATGGTGAATGTTGGTGTTTGATGGTGAGTGTTGGTGTTTGATGGTGGGTGTTGGTGTTTGATGGTGAATGTTGGTGTTTGATGGTGAGTGTTGGTGTTTGATGGTGAATGCTGGTGTTTGATGGTGAGTGTTGGTGTTTGATGGTGAGTGTTGGTGTGTGATGGAGAATGTTGGTGTTTGATGGAGAATGTTGGTGTTTTGTGGTGAATGCTGGTGCATGTTCACCTTAGAATGACATTCCCAAGTTTTTCTGATTTTCTCATGCTGTGTTAATGAAAGTATGTGCTGTGTAAAAGAACGTTAATTCAACCCGACATTCACATGTGTGTCTTTAACATCAGCGTACTCCCTCTGTTTACCCTCTGAGGCATTACATTACAACACAATGAGTGTGGCTGCCTCCTGTGGTTGCCTGCCCAAATACCTCTCACTGAATATAATGAGGAAGAGAGAGAGGGTGTGTGTGTGTGAGAGAGAGAGACAGAGAGAGAGAGAGAGAGAGAGAGAGTGTGTGTGTTTGGGATGTGTGTGTTTTTTGAGAATGAAAGTGTGTGTTTTTCCGTGTGGACGTGTGTGTACTTGAGAGAACGAGAGAGTCAGTGTTTGTTTGAAAGAGAGAATGTACGTGTCAGTTTGTGTTCTATGGTGAGAGTGTGTGTTTGTGTGTTTGTGTGTGTGTGTGTGTGTGTTTGTCCGTATGAATGAAACGGTAATCTCGCTGTCGTCTGGCTGCTGTTGTTTCACCTGAAGAAGCCTCACGTAGCCCGTGTGTGCTGCCAAAAATCCCCCCAAAGTGTGTGTGAGTGATAGTGTGTGTGTATATAAGTGTGTGCGTCGTCCCCAGACTTGAAAACAAACACAACAGGAACAGTTTCAGACAAACATGTTGGTGTCTAGCACTACTCCAAAACCTAGCTTTCAAACATGTGGTCATTTACCTGCGTTAACTCGCAGGTTCTTATAAATAAGTAATACGTACTAGCTGGGTAGTACGGGTGTAACGATCGGGAACATTCCGGAGCAATGCATCGATTGACAAGGCAATGACTAAAATTCTAAACATTTAAATCATTCATAAATAATCAATTATGGATTATAATTTATTCTACACTGATTTTTTTTTTGTTTTTTTTTTTTAAAAAAAAGGTCAAACAACTGAAAAGTAATCATTTTTAAATTGATGTGTAAATAATTGAACAGGCTAGCAAGGTGATTCACCCCGACCTCCTTCTCACTGTACCCTTTAAGATGGACTGCAAGGTGTTGAGTCATTTTCTAGAACAGCGGCTCCGACTGTAGCGCAGCTCCAAATTGCAGGTTTATATTAATGCACTCGTTCTAATACGTTATGGTTTCCATAGTAACAACTTACAATGGATTTGTATGGTGAAGGTGAGAATAAATGGATCATTAAAAAAAAGTGGTTAATTGGTGTGACTGATATGGTAACATGGACGGAGTCTCCAGGGTCAGCGCTTTGTGTTAATCAAAGATAAAGATGAGAGTTGCATAACTTTTTCAGAGGAAAGTATAAATTTGCTCAATGTTTATTTATTTATTTGTCTTATTAAAAAGGTGAAGGAACGACTGTTTATAGCTGCTATGACGTATGTAGGTGAGAACGTATGTAGGGTTCATGGACATGGACAACCTTAAATGTAACTAGAAATGGATAAAAAAAAAATACAACATGCTATTTTTAATGAATAATAATTTTTTTTTTTAAATAGTAATCGATGGAATGTTGCCATGGTGTAAGAGGAATAAAACACTTCAGGACTTTGCTAACTCTTCTTCGACACCTGGTTGATTATTTTCCTGTCACAGCACACCTCGTATGTTTTATTCTTTACATATCTACCTACTCCATTACTCTCCGAGTTTCAAAACCTAGCTGTGCTTTTTATCTAAGAGTATCTAAGGGGTTAATTTATGAGTAAAAGGTTAATGTGATAGTGGTAAAGGAATGTGTTCACATGCCACACCTGAGCCAAGTTACCTGACGTAAACCTAACGACAACAAAGCTGATTAAACAACGCACAAACTGTAGCGCAAAAACGTTTACAGCAGAACCGTGGGTTCTTCCTCTATCAGAAACAAAAACAGCTGCAGGTCAGAATGCACAAACTCTGGCACTCGACTGCTTTTCTGGGTTTTTTTGGGTGTTGTTGTATTCTTTAAGTAGGACTACACTCGCATCGAGTAGAAAAGTCCAACAAATTAGCAGTTTTTATCACTTGTATTGTATGGAGCCATATGAGATCCATCCCATAATACTTGGTCTAAAACAGGGAGTGTGTGGATTTGATACGGGCGATGCCCACGAGCAGAGTCAAAACTGGGACAGACACACATATTAACGGAGACCAGACGAAACTCAGTCATGCCTATAGGACCACGGGTGACTGCAGGCGAGACAATGCACGGCCTAAATGTGCAGCGTGAGGCTAAAAACATACCCGGGTCCGGCTTTCACCTGCTTTTACACTCATTTTTTTTTTCATGTGAGCTCCGAAAGTGGTGTAGAGCTAAAAAGAAGATCTGCTAATAGGTGATTAAATAATAATAATAATAATAATAATAATAATAATAATAATAATAAAAAAAGATGGTGTAATAGAATAACCGCAATGGGTCAAATTTGACAAATACAAAAGAAAAAAACTTAGGGAGAGAAAATAAATCAAATTTTCCTCACTATGATATTAGTTTAAAACAAATATACGATTATTAAGCTTATTAATATGTCAAGATATGTCAATAATGGCCAGAAATTCTGCTTAGTACAATGTCGAGAAATAGCCTTGATAGTTTGTTTGATCATAATCTCAAAATGAGAAATATTACATACATTTGCCTACTTTCAAGATGTTTTACATTGATATTATGTTAAAGTGTGAAAAAAAACTACAGTAGAAACAATTTCAAGATTTAAAAATAACTTGTGAAATGATAGGCATACCACTGGCTTCCATCACTATTAGTTACTATTAGTAACAATTAGCTGATAAAAGCAACAACTTCATTACCTATTGTTTTATTTATTTTTTTAATTGTTAAATAAAAATAAAATGATTGATGTTTGCTGTCATATTGTATAGTGAAAACGTGTGTGTGTGTGTGTTTTGGAGTGAAGCCACTGGAGACTGGAACAGACTCAACACCCACACACGCTCTCATTCAAACAATGTGACAGCTGGACACACTGAAATTTAAAAAAATAAATAAATATTACAAATGTGTGAAAACAATATTAGAAAACAGAGCTGGACAGTAAGAGCCGCGCTACGTCATTTGAGGTGAAAAGTATTTTCGGAACGTGATGTAAAATCATAAAAGGGAGCGCGTTTGGTTTTGTAATGGATGATGTGATGCTGAGCATCGAGCGAGCCGTCGCATTAATATTGAACCTCACACACACTTGGCGCTCGTAAAAACGAAAAGCTGTATAATAAGTGCAGAAAAAAAAGGAAAAACAGCCCTGCAGCTGCGTTTTATAGCCTTACAGCGTCTGTACAGAGAGATTACTGCACCGTCCTCAACATAGCATTCTGCTTTTACCTTCGAGCAGGTGCTGCCATTTTTACTAACGTTTCTGCATCAACGTAATATTAATATTAATATTTACAAAGGCTTTAGAGCTGTGTGTTTATCAAACAACGTGTCTATTCTCCTTTACTGGAACTGACAGTTAGGGAGGCCACACCTCCTTTATTGGAACTGACAAGTAGAGAGGCCACACCTCCTTCACTGAGACTGACAAGTAGAGAGGCCACACCTCCTTCACTGGAACTGACAAGTAGAGAGGCCACACCTCCTTCACTGAGACTGACAAGTAGAGAGGCCACACCTCCTTCACTGAGAGTGACAAGTAGAGAGGCCACACCTCCTTCACTGAGACTGACAAGTAGAGAGGCCACACCTCCTTCACTGAGACTGACAAGTAGAGAGGCCACACCTCCTTCACTGAGACTGACAAGTAGAGAGGCCACACCTCCTTCACTGAGACTGACAAGTAGAGAGGCCACACCTCCTTTACAAAGACTGACAAGTAGAGAGGCCACACCTCCTTCACTGAGTCTGACAAGTAGAGAGGCCACACCTCCTTTACTGAGACTGACACGTAGAGGCCACACCTCCTTCACTGAGACTGACAAGTAGAGAGGCCACACCTTCTTCACTGAGACTGACAAGTAGAGAGGCCACACCTCCTTCACTGAGACTGACAAGTAGAGAGGCCACACCTTCTTCACTGAGACTGACACATAGAGGCCACACCTCCTTCACTGGAACTGACAGGTAGAGGCCACACCTCCTTCACTGAGACTGACAAGTAGAGAGGCCACACCTTCTTCACTGAGACTGACAAGTAGAGAGGCCACACCTCCTTCACTGGAACAACAAGTAGAGAGGCCACACCTCCTTCACTGAGACCGACAAATAGAGAGGCCACACCTCCTTCACTGAGACCGACAAATAGAGAGGCCACACCTCCTTCACTGAGAGTGACAAGTAGAGAGGCCACACCTTCTTCACTGGAACTGACACGTAGAGGCCACACCTCTTTCAGTGGGACTGACAAGTAGAGGCCACACCTCCTTCACTGAGACTGACAGGCACAAGTCCCAACTCCATCTATCTACGCACACATACAGTACACACACACACACACACACACACACACACACACACAAACACACACCCAGTCATCAGCCATCGCTGCAACACAGTCTCGTTGATTGATGGGTAAATGTTTAAACACACATACCAACTAATGCTTGAACATACTTTTGTGTAGATGCGACGCCCATGCACATGAAAACACACACACACACACACACACACACACACACAGGCCTTGGGTGGAGAGCACAGTGCATCAGTCAGTGTGCTGACATGTCGTAACTTATTTGTGATTGATGGGGCAATTAGAGGCATTTTTCTGTTCATAATCACTCCATCAGCGCACTCTTCCCCTCCCTCTGCCCTCACACTCACTCTGACAGCTTGGAATCTCACAGAACTTCCAGTACGTCCCGTCTTCTTGGTCTGCAATGTAGCACCACGGCTGAACATCTCCATCTGGGTTCCTGAGAGAGACAGAGAGACAGAGAGAGAGAGAGAGAGAGAGAGAGAGAGAGAGAGAGAGAGATCATCAACTTCATCTTAGAAATGAAAGCATCTTCATTTGGTGCCAATCATTCAAACCCCACAGACAGACAGTCAGATAGACAGACAAAAAAGGCAGACATAGATAGATAGATAGAAAGTCACATAGATAGATAGATAGATAGATAGATAGATAGTCACATAGATTGATAGATAGATAGATAGACAGTCACATAGATAGATAGATAGTCACAGATTGATAGACAGATAGATAGATAGATAGATAGTCACATAGATAGATAGATAGACTGAGAGACAGGCAGATAGACAGACAGACAGACAGACAGACAGATAGATAGATAGATAGATAGACTGAGAGACAGACAGACAGATAGACAGACTGAGAGACAGGCAGATAGACAGACAGATAGATAGATAGACAGATAGATAGATAGATAGATAGTCACATAGATGGATAGATAGATAAATAGATAGATAGATAAATAGATAGTCACAGATAGATAGATAGATAAATAGATAGTCACATAGATGGATAGATAGATAGATAGATAGATAGACAGATAGATAGATAGTCACATAGATGGATAGATAGATAAATAGATAGATAGATAGATAGATAGTCACACACATAGATAGATCGATCGATAGATAGATAGACAGACTGAGAGACATAGAGACAGACTGAGAGACAGACAGAGAGATAGGCTGAGAGACAGACAGATATATGTCATATTACTATCATGTTAAAGTTGTGTGTTTCCGTGGCGATGTAGGTGTAAGCTCTTAGGGTGTAAATGAGCTGAGAAAACGAGCCGGTCTGTGTAGTGAAACTCTGATGTTTAAAACGGAGCATTAGAGAACCGGAGCCGAGCGCTCGCAGGATAAAGGCGTAATTACGAGTTCTCCGCACCTTTCAGCGCACACAATGGGAGATCCTCGAGCCCGAGGCGATGCCGATCTGGTTTCAGCCATTGTGAGGGGAATCCTGAAGGGTGTCTCCGTCTCTTTTCTTCCCCAATCAAAAAAACCCGCTTCCCAGATTCTCCTCGCTACAGAAAGGAGCTTTCAGAGAGGCCACGGCTCTTTATCTCCTCACTGGCTGCTTTTTTTTTTCCTTCTGGGAGGAAATCGAACCTCCGGTCACAGACTGGCTTTTCATCTTTGTTTTTATTTCCTGTTTCGTTTCGTAGTTGTTGCTGTTGTTTAATTGGTGTTTCTACAGGAAAGTTTTGGGGGTATTTTTGGTAAAAGCCGTATTTTCTTTTTCTGCGCAGTCTCATTTGACTTCGATTTTGACTACGTGAAGCACAATGGCTGCTTTGCATGCTATTTTGAATGACGTATTCCCACATGCACACCTGTTCGAGCACATCGGACCCTGGGGCATGCAAGCTGAACATTCACAGAACATCACACACACACACACACACAGGAAGAGGAACGGCAGGATCCTCTCCCACCATGATAATCAGCCAAACCAACATGGCGGCTTTCACTACATCATGGTATCCGCGTTTGTGTGCTGTTATATTTACGTATCGCGATACTTTTTCCTAAATAGTTATCATGGTTGATGATGTTATCACTGCATTGCCCTCCTTTTAGGGAATAAGATCCATTTAACGGAATGAACAGACACCGCAAAGCGTCCACCTCACCTCTGAGCGTTACACAGCGCTGGCACTGGAGACTCCTTCCATAAACGTTAAATAAATTCTCAAATCCTTACAAACAGAAATGAACGCAAAATCCGCAATATTCGGAGGAGCTTGCGATTTTTCAAAATTAACGCAGATGTTGCGCAGACTTGGGACGAGACAGCCAAAGCCCTCTTCGATTCGCGAGACTATTGTAGCTTTTTCTTGTCATGATATGCAACTGTATCGTCACAACCTCACACACACACACACACACTTCAGTAGGTCTTTTCATGACTTCATATCAGTACAGTGAGGGTCAGATGGTGATCATCTTCCTGCTCTTGCCCTCTAATCACCGGCCTGAGGGCAAAAACAATACACACCGACGACAACACAGAGGCCTCTGTCCCCTACCCAAGACCCTGACAGGCTTTGATCACTAAGGCTCAGCCTCTAGTTAGCGCGTGCGCGTGTGTGTGTGTGTGTGTGTGTGTGTGTGTGATGAGTTCAAGCCTGCAGTAAGCAAGTGAAGAGTTTCGAATCCTTTCATGTGTGTAACCGTAAGACCAGTAAAAATGCTGGAAGGGTTAACGGGAACGACGGATCTGCCCTCCACTTCAAACGTATATTAATGGAGAGTAAACGGTGTAAAGGTGTGGCGTAAAGGTGAACGCTGGCCTCCGGGACACGACTGAGTGATATACACACGAAGGAACAGACGGCAGGTTATCACACCATGATCTGAGCTGGTGTGGTTGGGAAAGAGTAAATAAAGTGTGTGTTCATACCTTGAATATGTGTGTGTGTGTGTGTGTGTGTGTATAAGAAAATTACGATTATTTGGATACCGTCAACAGTCAACAAACCATTTACAGAGTGTCATGTAACTGTCGTCAACTTGTTCCAAACATGTCAACAGTTTGTAATTGTTTCATGTTTATTAAACAACAGTGCAGTTCAGTCCTCTGATCTGATTGGCCAGAATTATGGGATAGGATAAACCTTGGACGTTTCGTGTTTGGAGAGTGTTTGAACATGTTCATCATCTTTGCTCAGGGCAAAACTTCAAAACCATAATAAACTGAGTACGCATAATGTCTCAGTTTAGACCGCAGCCGTGGAAAATACAGGATTCTGATTGGCTGTCGGTGATGCTTTCTGTGCACGCGTCCAAGTTTCAGGTTTTAAACAGATCTTTGTTTAGTATTTATGTTTTTGATGATTAATGTGACTTAAAATGTTATTTATTCCTCAGAGTGTTTAGTATTAACGTGTGTGTGTGTGTGTGTTGGCTATTAACATATGCTATTAACATATAAATTAGGACGAGTTGTCAGAATTACGGTCAAAAATAACCAGTTTCATATAGTGAGTAAGCAAATTTAAATGTGCTTTAGGTTAGGGGTGGATGATACGACAATAAATATCACATCGCGATATTTATCACTGTATATGAGGCAGGAAGACATTACTATGACATACTATGATGTATCACAAAACTCTCAGTGTAACAGTAGTGTGGAAAAACTAGCGGCAATGATACATTTATTTAAAAAAAAAATTTTAAATTATCTAAAAAATTATTTCGACCGGAAAATTGTGTAGAAATCTAACTGTAAAAAAAAAAAAAAAAAGAACAAATTTGAAAGATTCAGTACAAAATTTTTCATCAAACAACCGGCTTCTACTCAGGCGCATTTAGTTTTTATAAGATAAATAAATTAATTAAAGTGCACCTATTATGGTTTTAAAACGTGCCTAATTTTGTTTTCAAGCTCTCATACGATGGATTTACGTGCATCCAAAGTCAAAAACACTTTAACGTGCTCATAATTTAAATTGCAGCATTACCTTTTCTCCGCAGTGTCACGAACGACTCGTTAAGTGATCCGTTCTAAATGATTCATTCTAAACGCCTCCTTTCAGAGAGCATACTCTGCTCTGATTGGTCAGATGTCCCAGTCTGTCGTGATCGGTCTACCGCTGTCAGCGAGCAGCCGATGAAGACCAGAGGCGGGGTTTGTTGTTACAAACCTACGTAGGTTAGTACAGGAAGTGAGACTGGAATCACTAACGAGTCGTTTCAGCTGTTCAGAATCGATTCCTTCTTTTGGGAGTCGACAACTCCGTTTCTCGTGCGCTTTGATGTTTTAAACATTGCAGACTTTTTACATTCACAAACCGCTACGTATATAACACACTACATGAAGGGTAATATCTGAAAAATCATAATAGGTGCAAATGCGATAAAAATGATCACAACATCTCAGGAAAAAAGCGTCCTGACATTGCTTTTGTGACGATGTTGACCCGCCCTTGTTTATTATTATTTTTTCTGTTTCACTATCTGTATTCCCCCATTAAACAAAAATAAGGAAAACGCACGACGTGGCTGCTATCGTTATGTAATACGACTGTCGCTATGGTAACAACAATGGTAAGGGCATCTTGCTATCTTGCTCTGTTCTTAGAACTTTTACTCGAAACCTTCACACGCTGTATATAAGTGTATAAAAACTTACTCTTATGGAAAAGCAAAAATATTTAAAAATCTATGTTTAGAAAACATTGAAATATTTGAACTTGACCCTTTTTTAAAAAAAAATGAAAAACACACATTTTGAATCTATTGCGATATAAATAACGTATTTGGTTAGGATTGTGAAAATATTGTCGTTCTTTTCACGTATATTAAAATATATATTTACGATGAAGGGAGACTGATTCACAATCATAACCATACTGGTACCATACTAATGAATGTGTTGAAAATGCATATTATTCCGTTATTTAAACACTGGCCAGGGGGCGTGGCATCATCTTTCACCTCGTGATTTTCTGACATCAGAACGCTTCATTTGTGGTTTTTTCCCCTCTCCTATATCGTAAACCTGATTACTGCCGCGTGCCTGATTTCACCGTTATCAAAAGCTGCACATCTAAACTCCGCCAAGCGATACTTTTCGGCGAGGAGACTAAAAATAAAACAATAAACCACACTAGAAGGTTTACAAGCTTTAAGAATCTTGCATTTCTCTTTCTCTCTCTCCCTCTCTCTCACTCTCTCTCTCTCTTTTCTTTTCTTTCTTAGCATCTCTGGCTAACGTGTTTCGGCGCTGTATCCGAACCGGCCGCTCTGGACTACGTTCAAAAAGCTTTTTTTTTATTTAACAGCCACTTTCCAACTCTTAAAGGTTTATGAAAAACCTTTAAAATTCCAGCACCTGGGGGATTCATAAAGAAAGAAGGAAAAACAAACCCCATGAAATAGCAAAAGTTGTGCGTCAAGTTGTGCGCTGAGAAAAAAAAGAAGAAAAAAAAGCGCGAAACAGTCATTTTACTTCTGTTTGGGTTCAAATGACCTGCGTAAAGTTTTTAAATAAAACAGCTAGTACAACGACAAAAGATTGTTCCGGCATGAAGCTTCGTGTTTCTCGTTTTTTTTTTTTTAAATATCATTTTAACCATCAATTTATCTCATTTTAACAACAAGCTGAAATAACCGTTTATTAAAGTAGAAATGTAACGCTAGTGTCCGTGACATTTCCTCGGTCTCGTATTTACACTCCCACCTCAGCGCGAGACAATATATTTCTTTCTATAATGAATATAATAATATTCACGATATTTTCCTAGAACACCATGACACGGTGGGTTTAATTCGAGGGTTTCGAATGAAACTGCTGAGCTTAACAACGTTCGGGGACGCGTTCATCGATAGGTTTTGTGTAAGACGCTTCTGCACTTTAATTCTCGTGTTAATGAGCGGATGAGCTGAGCCGGTTCTATTAGAGCGGCGAACACACTAATCTCTACGGACTCGGAACAGGACGACTGATAAATACTTCTCTTTCCACGTGTCAAATAAACCTTTATCGCTGCTTTACATTTACGATCTGTAACTCGTTACCGGATTTTCCTCAGAACTCGGACTCACCCTGTCGCTTTTACTCACAGCGCCCGCTTTCGCACGTTTGCATATAGGCAAAGCGAAATCGCTCGATCGGCCGCGTTCTTCCTCCGTCCGAGCGAGACTCGAGAGCGCGCGGTGCTTCAAAACCACGAGTGAAAGCGCTTCACCTTCGATCATAACAAAAACCCGTCGAAACATCAACTTGAAAAGAAAGAAAAAAAAAATACAAACAAACATTTAAACGGTTTTAAACAGTGAAGCATTTGTGGTATTAAAGCGAAGTGATCAGTCACGCCAGGATTCACGCCAGGAAACGAACGCAAAAGCCAAGCAAATGGCGTAATATTCGGAGGCGCTTGCAATTTTTCAAAATGACCGCCGATTTCGTGACGTCATCACGACGTGCTTTCAACCAAAGCCCTCTCTGAATCACGTGCGTCCAACACGAGTACACCTAAAAGGTTTCGTTTACCGACAAACATCACTCCGGGAGACAAAACGATAATAATAATAATAATAATTCCACTGATTGATGAATTTTCTAGAACAGCAGCTCTGACAGTAGCGCAGCTGCAAATCACATGTTCATACTGCATTAACGCACTCATTCTAATACCTTAGCGTTTCTATAGTAACAACTTCCACAAGGACTCGTACGGCGGACGCTCCAGATTTTCTTTCAAAAACAAAACAAAAAAAAGGTGTGTAAACGTTGATATGGCGAAGTTTTCTGAAAGAAGATGTTTATTTAATGTTTATGGAAGGAGTCTCCAGTGTCAGAGGTACTGCTGTGACGTTAAAGCGATTTCTCTACGGACACTTTGACCTCTCTGTGCACTTTATATATACACTCTCTCACAGACATGCTCACTTTGTATCCTGTTCATCACCTGCATCACCTCTCTGTGTGTGTGTGTGTGTGTGTGTGTGTGTGTGTGTGTGGCCTTGGTGAGACGGAACCTTCCAGAGAGAATCCCAGAGTGAACAAAATGAGAGCGCTGCACTTTTGCACGTGGTCCTGGCGCAATCACATGGAGCCAGAGGTCTCCTAAAGATTGTTTTGACACCGAGTCAACACACACACACACACACACACACACACACACAGAGAGAGAGAGTACAGGCTGCATGTGGAGAGTCGACCACGGTGTGTCTTTCTGGGTTTTGTTGTTTCTTGTGTGTTTTTCTCTTCACTTAATCTCAGTGTCGGACTCTGCAATCCCTCTCTCTGTTCACACATCATACAGTCTGCTGGCTACACACATACACACACACTACAGCATTCAGAGAGAGAGAGAGAGAGAGAGAGAGACAGAAATATGGACAGAGACAAAAAGGGAGGGGAAAACAGACAGAAGTGAGGGATAAACAGAGCATGAGGAAGAGACAAATAAAAAGAGTGAGAGACTGATCAAGAAAGATTGCTGTGTAGAGAGACATACAGCCAAGAAACTAGACCAAAAAAACAGGGAAAACCAAATGATGAGTTATAGAGTTAGAGGGGGAAAATGGGGAAAAAAGAAAAGAATGAGAGACAGAAGGAATGAGAAAGAAGGAGACTATAAGAATGAGAGAAAGAGGGGAGAGTAAAAGAGAGTGAGAGCATGAAACATAGAGACGGGCTGAAATTAGAAGAAGAAAAGAAGAAAAAAGTAGAAGAAGAAAAAGAAGAAGAAGAAAAAGAGGAGGAAGAAGAAAAAGATAATAATAAGTAGAAGAAGAAGAAGAAGAAAAGAAGAGGAAGAAAACGAAAATAAGTAGAAAAAGAAGAAGACAAAAAAAGCGGAAGTGGACGAAGAAGAATAGAAGAAGAAGAAGAAAAGAAAGGGAAGAAAAAGATAATAAGTAGAGGAAGTAGAAGAAGAAGAAAAGAAGAAAAATAGAAGAAGAAAATAACAGGAAGTAAAAGAAGAAAAGAAGAAGAAAATAATAAGAAGTAGTAGAAGAAGAAAAAGAAGAAAAGAAGAAGAGACACAGAACGACAGAAAAGAAAACCAGGGATGAGAAAGCGCGAGCCAGAAGGAGTGAGACGTGGAGAGAAAGAGATAGGACAGAAGGAGCGAAAGACTATGAGACAGAGAGACAAATAGAAAGACAGACATACATCCAAGAGGCAAAAAAAGGAGAGAGAAAAGCTGAAAGACAGATATACAGAAAGAGTGGATGAGAGACAGACAGACAGTGAACAAGACAGATACAGAGAAAGAATTAGGATAGAGAGAGAATGCTGAAAGACACAGATGTTGAACAAGGGCAATAAAAACTGAAAAAGCCAAGGAGTGAGAGAGAAACACATGAGGACTTGTGAAGGAAAAGACAGACAGATGGCACGAATGAAAACAAGAAAAACAGGAAAATCGGAGAGACAGAGAGCGAGAGTGACAAGATCTAGCGAAAGAAAACGACAGAAAACAGACAGAAGCACTAGAACGCGGCGACGAAATGAGTGAGCGAGAAAGTGGAGGAGAGAAAAACAGACGGATGGAGTGAAAGATCAAATAAATTAGAGACAGAGGACAAGAAGGTGAAAGAAAAACAGAGAGATGGCATGAAAGACAAAGAGAGAGAGAGAGAGAGAGAGAGAGGGAGAGAGAGGACAAGGGGAAAGAAACCGATGCAAAAATAACTGACAGTGAAAGACAGACAGAAAGATGGAGAGAGAGAATGAAAAGAATGAAAGACAGAAAGCGAGAGATTTCCCAAGATTGAATTAAATAAAAATAAAGAAATAAATCAATTAATCAGGAGAGAATGAACCGGAACACTGCGTGACGCAGCCTCAGTAACAGCCCTGCTGATAAAAACAATAGAAACCATCACCGAAATTCTAATGGTTTCCACTACAAATACCATTACAAACCATCCCCTAACCATTAAAACCATTACCACTATTGGTCCCTAATGATATCCACTAGACATAAAATGCCACCAATGGAATGCAACAAATTACCACTAGAGACCCACAGGGACCATTACAATTTCCATTAAAAACCAATACAACTCCCATTATAACCATTAAAACCATTACAAATTCTATGACGGTTTCTATTGGGTTTTTTGTTGGGTTTTTTTTCCAGCAGGGAGATGTAACACTGACCTGCAGAAGTTGTGAGCTCCCAGTCCTCCTTCTCCGTTCGGATATTTCAGCGTGTTGTACGGATGCTGGAAGGTTTCGTTCCAAAAAAGACACGGCTTCCCTCCGTGTAAACTCGTCTGGTTCTGCCGACCTCGGTAGTCCTCGCCGTTCACCGTGTAGCATTCTACAACACACAAACACACACACACACACACATTTAAATATTTATATACAGCGCATATGCCAGTCATTCTGTTCAAATGCGACCTAATTACGAAAAATATAAACGTCTCGATAGTCATATTTTACTCTACAGCACCTAGCAAGACCTTTTGCTGAGCAGCTTAGCCTCACGTAGGACATGTGTTCATTTTTAAAAACATCCTTTCAAAAAAGCAGTTAGCAACGTATGCTAATATGCTCATATTATGTAAAAGTATGTATACATGGGCAAATTTACTTAGCGAGGCCTCTTTGCTAACTGTGCTAAGAATGACCTGCATGCTTACTTCTTTTTCTGTCTAGACACAAGCTCTACTTACAAAAAAAAAATACTTTCAGCTCTTCATATTTACACTGCTGCTAGCAGTTAGCGGGACCTAACTAGCCGAGTAAGCGAATATTTTGCACTGTATTTAATTTCCCGCGTTAGCAATTAATATCTAACGATCTTTTGCTAAGTAGCGTAGCAATTTCATCGCATTTTCTATGCGAGCCAGAAAATATTACACCTCGAAACGTTCATATTTAGGATCATGTTCATATTCTGTAACAAGCGTAGTAGCAGTCGGAAGGTGCTGAACTTGCTAAGTATGCTAGCGTGTTGGTGTTTATTTCCCGTTTTAGCAAATCATCACTACAAATGGCAAACGTTTGGATAAAACGGAGAAATGATGCATATAGTCATATGTACGTGGTTCGGTTTATAGTCTGCAAAGAGTACAGAGGCTACAACAGTCTCTAGAGTTTACACAGAGTGGTGTGTGTGTGAAACACCTGGTTGATGAGAGAGATATGATCAGAGGAGAATGACCAGACTGGTCTGAGCTGACAGGAAGTCTATCGTAACTCCAATAAGCACAAATGTACAACCGTGGTGAGCAGAAAAGCATCTCAGGATGCACAACACGTCAAAACTTAAGGTGGATGTCCTCCAAGAGCAGAAGACCACACCGGGTTCCACCCCTGTCGGTCAAGAACAGGAGTCTGAGACTATCTGAGATCTTTTTCCAGTCTTTAACTGTCCAGTTTGGGTGAGTCTGTGCCCATGATAGCCTCAGACTCTTGTTCTTGGAGTTTTTTTTTGCATTGCGCTGAGGCCATATGATTGGCTGAGGAGATAGCTGCATGAATGTGCAGGTGTTCCTAATAAAGTGGATGGTGAGGGTATAGCTGTTTATATCTGTTCGTGCGCTCCGAAGAAGCTTCACCTAGCATGACCCGCTTTCTAAGCGTGTTAGCATTAACATTTAACCTCGTTTTCTGCCTTAGCCATTCATCACAAACAGTGGCGGTTGTACAAATAAAATATCATTATGTGAAATGCCTCGAGGGGGATTGGCTGAGGGTGGTAAGTTTCCATTTGTGTAACCAGATTTGAGCTGCTTGCGCAAATGAATCGAGCTACGTTACCGCTGTTATTCCGCTTGTGTTAGCGTGCTAGTCTGACGCTGTGCCGTGAGTCATCGCGGAGGGCATGGAGCTAGCGGACGGAGGGTGAATCAGATATAAATAAGATTTCAGAAATTACATTAGGACGTTTTTGTCCATCTGCGTGTCTGCACTCTTGTGAGGCGAGATGAATGAGGATTGCAGCTATTAATCTTCCACGAGATATTAAAAAAAAAAAAAACCCCTTTATGAAGTGGTGTAGAAGGAACGAAACGAGATCGTGCACGGCCACCCTGTGAGCAACCACCGTAACCTTTTCGCGAAAAGCTGAGGAGAAATGAGAGGCCTCGTTCTGAGTCAAAACAAACAATAAGGTAATTGTTCCTTCAAAGCGTGGACTCTGTAAACGTGAAGACTTCAAAGCACGTCATTTAGACTTCTGCTCCGAGTGAAGGAGCTGGAATGTGGTGCGTTAGCGTCTTCCAAACCGTCCGGCGTCTTTCGCAATTATTAGACAATTCCCTTTCAGGTTCGTGAGTCTCAGTAATCAGGCAGAAAAATCATAAGAAAAGGTGTGGTGATAATGATGGTATCTGAAATGATTATCATTATGCCTTAATTATTTAAACTATTAAATGATTATCCTTTTTCCCCCATTTTAAGCAGATATTTGTCATCAAAGATTAAATGATTCAATTTAAAAAAATGGGCTGGGGGGGGGAGGGGTGTGATTTTGATCATTAAAAAAACAAATACATATTTAACAGTTTGAATGGATATAAATTTTCCCCCGAATGATATATTTTCACCTCTTTATTTCCAAAAATAACCATGTTCTCTTGGATCAGTACAAGTATTACATATAAAATGCCTTTAAAATAGATTTGTGTGGAGAGTATGTCTTTATTTTTGTTTAAAGAATAACCTCCCCAGTGACTTCCTCCTATATATATATATATATATATATATATTTTTTTTTTTATTGTTGACGAAATAATAAAATAATAAAAATCCAACCAATAAAAATGTCTGTAAGTTTGTCAAGACATCTGTTAATATCCTGTGTTGGGGTGAAAACTCATGTGATGGGCTGGATTACAACAACATGGTGTGTAATAATGGGACATTTGTCACACCAGTGCTGGAATCCACTTCCCAGAACACATCACGGCCTACAAACATGGCCGCCACGGACTACAATCCCCAGAACGATACTCCACTGGCATGTACGCTCGCATTAATGCTAACTCGCACCATATATATACGTACAGACTCTCACCAAGACTCTTTGTGAAGTATCACTCACGTATACATTTACCTGAAATACCAAGTCTTGCATATTATGTCTCGCTGTTCTGGCTTTTGATCTAGCTTTGTTCGTACGTTTTTGGATTTTGGATTTGCCAGATTAGACTGGCAACCTCTAAAAAATCCTGAACATTTTTGACGAAAGATTAACTTGGACCAGAATGATGGGAACAGAAGAGTATGGAGAAGGAAAGGAAAGGCGCATGTTCCAAAGCATACCACATCATCTGTCAAACATGGTGGAGGAAGTGTTACGGTATACTGGTGTATTTGATTCACAGTTTCCTGCTGTATTTGATTCATAGTTTCCTGCTGTATTCGATTCACAGTTTCCTGCTGTATTTGATTAATAGTTTCCTGCTGTATTCGATTCACAGTATCCTGCTGTATTTGATTCATAGTTTCATGCTGTATTTGATTCACAGTATCCTGCTGTATTTGATTCACAGTATCCTGCTGTATTTGATTCACAGTATCCTGCTGTATTTGATTCACAGTATCATGCTGTATTTGATTCACAGTATCATGCTGTATTTGATTCACAGTATCCTGCTGTATTTGATTCACAGTATCATGCTGTATTTGATTCACAGTATCCTGCTGTATCCGATTCACAGTATCCTGCTGTATATGATTCACAGTATCCTGCTGTATTTGATTCATACTTTCATGCTGTATTTGATTCACAGTATCCTGCTGTATTTGATTCATAGTATCCTGCTGTATTTGATTCACAGTATCATGCTGTATTTGATTCATAATAGCATGCTGTATTTGATTCATAGTACCATGCTGTTTTTGATTCATAGTGTCACGCTGTATTCGATTCACAGTATCCTGCTTTATTCGATTCATAGTATCATGCTGTATTTGATTCATAGTATCATGCTGTATTTGATTCTCAGTATCATGCCTGAGAAGTGTTTATCAGATGAATACATGTTATCCGTCTCATTAAATATAATAATCTTACATGGCACACCATTCATGGAATGACTCAAAACTGTATTATCTGGTTGTGCGGTTTTCCGTTCCTCACCTACCAACCCCTTTGAGTGGCCAGATCAGGAAATTTCACCCCGTCATTAAAGTCATTATTCAGTCACGGCTTTTAGCTTCCACCTATTCACCTGTCAATCTGCAAACTGACAAATGAAAATGACACAGACATGTCAAAAGGCCTTTGAGGAGATATAATTAAAGCCCAGAGTGTGCCAGAGCGGTGCTCACCTTTGAACAAACCCTGCTATCGAGAACACAAGAAGGAAAGTGCAAGAATGCAACATCATTTAGTTATAACCGCCAATGATTTAGACTCGTCTCTGTATATTTACCCACACTCATTTTTATTGTCAGTGATATTTAGCTTAATTTTAGGGAAAATCCATGCAATTTTTTAACACCATACATGACATCCCTGCTGAAAAAAAAACAATAGAAAACCTGACAGCATGTGTATGCGTAATGGTTTAAATGGTTATAATGGGAATTGTATTGATTTTAATGGAAACTATAATAGTCCCTGTGGGTCCCTACTGGTAATTTGTTGCTTTCTATTGGTGACATGTTATGTTTAGCGGATACCATTAAGGATAAATAATGGTAATGCTTTTAATGGTTAGCTGATGGCTTGTAATGGTATTCGTAGTGGAAACCATTAGAACGTCTGTGATGGTTTCTATTGTTTTTTCAGCACGGATGTATTCAAAGACATTTTTCTACATTAACGTGTCACTGGGCCAACAATGTTTAGAAAAACACACAGCTATAGATTTCAACAAAACTCTATTTACTAATATAGCAAATAACACGCGCTAATGTGCAAGGTCATGGTAGAAAACAATATGTAAATTTGAGAAACTAAAACCTTCTCACAAGCATTCTCCAGCATATCGGCAATTAAAGACGTGAGGATATGCAAAACGATGTTAATGAGGTATATGTAAAGGAAACGTTTTCAAAGGCTCGGTTTAACGTCGCATTGTGTGATGAACATCGAATATGAAACTGGAATATTAAGTCGTCATTTTAAGAAACTTTCTAATCATTACGTGACGGCGAGGCATGAATCTGAAAAGCTTTTACCTTATTAACCTCTAATGAATGTGTCACTTTGTGTTCAACAGGCGTAAATGGACTTGCGCACGTTTAATACCTGCTTTTCAGTAGTACTAATCCGCACATGCAATTACCATTCCAGAAAGGAACATCAAGTGCAAAACTGATCCATTTGGCACTGACTCCACCCTGTTTTTCACACCTTCTGGTATACACATGCTTAACCGGTAAACATACACACTATTGCTATTTCGCTCATTCGAAAGACGCAAGCCTCCTTAGACCCTGCTAGTAAATCAGGTTACGTGTGTTTTCCAAATGCGCTCAAGTCCGCACATCTTTCATGCGCTGAGTTCTTAAACATTAAAATGCGGATTTTTCACCTTTGAATATGTAAATACTATGAACATTTGAATAGTACCTGAACAGCGCGACTGACCTACAGAAGTCTGGACGTTTGTTGTTGTTTTTTTTAAATTCTGTCATTTCCCTTATTTTAACTTTGCAAATGAGAAACAGTCTGTTTTCCTGTGATAGATAAAAAGAAGAGGAGTAAATGAGGAGTAAACTCACTGTCTTTTTTTGGGGTGGGGGGTGGGGGGGTGATGAAGATTTTAATGAAAAGCCCCTGCGCTGTTGTAACATGACAGCAGCTTGCTTTCTGTAATTATAATTACCATAGTCGAGAAAGCTGTTCTGATAATTAATCGACGCTTGGCACGGTAGCCGGTATATTAGTTTACGTTTCGAAGGGTCTGGTTTGAAAAATTGCTGATTACCGCAGATGTGTTGAGAAACATTGCGTAACCTAGATTCACACCAGCGAGCAACAGCCGAACTGTAATTTGTTATAGAGGTATGCAAATCCGAGGCATAATCGACCAGTCAAATTGAGATATTCACAATTTTATGCAAATTAGTTAACATGATGTGAACCGGGTGCAGTAAACTGCCTCAGACCAATGGTATGCTGCAGGTTGCACATCGCATGACCTCGGGTTTCATCAGCTTGCAAAAATAGCGCTTGTCTAAAGGAAATTATTACGTAACCCGAATCATTTAGCTACAACCGATTCTTATAACGCAGGGTTAGCGGACATTAACTGCTAGATTAAGGACTTGTGGATCGTAAAGCTCTGCTAGGTGGCTCTATTATTCTGCAAAGTTCTGCAAAAAGTCCTCATGCAAGCTGGGAAACATTTCGAGGCCTGGGACTCAGAAGCGCTCCATGAGTCATACCGCATGTCCTCTGGAGTAATTACCATATTCTTTTTGTAATCTCCGGCCAAGCCACAAGGCGAGCGGGGAGGATGCCCTTCGGAGCCGCTCGCATTAAGAGTCCTGCGCACGAAGGAGAATAAAGGCGGAAAGAAAGCGGAATGGCAAGAAGAGGAAGAACAACTGTGACTTTGAGAACACTCCGTGTGGGTACGGAGATTGGTACCACTCAGCCATCTTGCTTCTGTGGCTAACCTCTCTGAAAAAGCTTTCTCAGACTGACTGGACTGAAATAAGCAGGGCTCAAGGAAAGGGTAGTAATTAGCAGCAGTTTGGTTTGATGTGGTCGAGAGGCACCATTACTCTGCGGCGACCAGGGGAAGCAGGAATAAGAGGAACGAGATAAGAAGGTCCGTCCATGATGAATAGGGAGTTAAAAACCGACATCGTTCAAAGCGCTGCTGTTTTGGGACAAGAACTCACAAGTTGCATGCGCCGGAGTGAGTTTAAGGCCGGGGAGAAGAAGGTGATGGCTTCCATTCCAGTTGCAGAACCACCATCTCGCTCTGTCACGAAGCAACTGCTTCCCCTGTATCGCCATGTGACGTCTTTGTTGTGGTTGGATTACAGACTTTGATGGGAAACAGAGCTCTGACCGCATTAAAGGTCGAAGTGGGGGAAAAAAAAAAGCTATAAAACACGACCACTTATGGAAAAAAAGAAGAAGCCCAGAATGACAAGGAAGACAGGGAGACCCAGCGCAGGCCTTATAGTCAAAAACAAGAGGGTCCTAAGAGCACTCCTCAAACGTGAAGGGTTGATCACCCTGTTATTATGTTTGCAAGGATTTGAAGCTAATTGCTTGCACATTGAGCATCCAGATGCTGTCGTATCTGCGTAAGAGACAGAGAAAGGGGTGCAAAAAAAAAAAGAAGAAAAAAAAAAAGAGCAGCTTCACGGTTAGGTGATCGATATCAAAATAAACAAGAAACAAAGGCATCCCCTCCAGCAGGGAACGCAGGTCATGCCATCTTGTGTTTACCCAAAAAAACTGCTTTGAGATGGGATGAGATTGAGTTACACGCATGCTGACGTTCATGTGAACACTCGTGCGGACAGATGTGCCATAAATAACACAACTGAGTTCCTAGAAAATGGACTCTGAGGCCAGAGTAGAGGTGCTACATGCTAATCCAGGCTTTGCGTGGTCGTTAGCATGGCTGTTGCCTTAGATGTTATATAAAGAGGACACCGAGTCTAGACGCTGTTGGTGAGAGTTTAAAACTATAAAACTCAAACTGATGAGTTCACATTCATTTTCAAATCCAAGCACTTCATTCTAGAGTCAGGAAAGAGGTACAAACCCAGCGTCCCCAGTGGTTTCAGTTTAAAAACAAACTTGGTAATATGTCCTCACCATTTCTGCAGCAACTGTAAGCTCGCTACTGTTAGGTACCTAAGTATTAAAGTTCCCTAGCATGCTAGGTACATTTTTTATTTTTTTTTTTAGTATTTATTTCAATCTAGTTTATATACAAGTTGGCAGACATTGTTGTAAATGATATTGTGTAACTAAACTCATAGCAAACCTACTAGCAAGCTAGCAAATATTACGTAGCCGAAGCTACTGTGGTAACATCAAGTTTATGAGTAGTTGATCAGATTTAAGTACACCCTTGTTAACGCAGGGACAGCTAAGTCTCATCGACGGCAGGATGTAAAGTTTTAAAGTGGCGCTACATGCTAATCCAGGTTTTGCAGTGGCTGTTTATGTGATCGTTAGCGCGCATACCACGTTTCTAATTCTAATTTCATTTGCACATCAAACCAGTACTTCCTTGAAGATGTTTCTGTAAAGAACGTCTGAAGCAGAACATCGCAGGAGATGCTAATGATAAAAGGTCTGACGAAGGGACCGAGGTAAATCGACCGAATCGTGTCTACTTTCTTAGGGTTGGTTGGTGGCATTTCAAAACAGCAAGAGCAGGAAATACGTGATTTACTCCCCTTAACTGGATATGACAATTTGTAGCACTCTCACCTGAACACATCCTTGTGGTTTTGATGGCACTGAGGCATGGCTTGAAAGAACGGTTCACCGAAAAGAAAAAGAAAAAAACAAACCAACATAGTTTTTTTTTGTGTGTGTGAAATGTTGCTGATCAGTTAAGACATGTTTGGTGTACTAGTTTTGCTTCTAGAGCCACATTTGTAATGTACTGTACCATACAAATAGGGAAGTGGTAGCTAAACGGTTAAGATGTTGGACTTCTGGTCGAAAGGTTGCGAGTTCTGCCAAGATGCCACTGTTGGGCCCTTGAGCAAGGCCCTTAACCCTCAACTGCTCAGTTGTATAAATGAGATAATTCTAGGTCGCTCTGGATAAGTGCGTCTGCCAAATGCTGTAATGTATTGTAAATAATGAAAGCCTATTATCACCCTAAACCGCCGTTAAAATGCGTCCAAATCATTTGTTAAGCTACATTATAAAGCACAGGAAATAATCGGGCTGTTCCAGCAGCTGTGGCTGAGAGGGGAAGCGTGAGACAACGCTAGTAGAACAAATTATTCCGTTTTCGATGTGAGAAATCTCATGCCAAACCATTCCCTCAACTCCAGAACCACATCAAACTTTGACACACTCATCCAGCATTCAGCCCATCAGTCCCTGGAGGAAGTTCCTTCCACACGAGGGAAGACAAACTGACGCTGTTTAAGCATAAATGTTGGGTCGATGAACAATACTGTAAGTTAAAGACACGGTTTGAAGAGATTATTCCTACAAACGGTGATCCTTTCAAGGTTTAATAAATCCGAACCGTCATTTGGGACCACTTTTGTGTTCTAAATTCGGTATTCCCCGACAAAAACCTGAGCCAAGCCGAAGGAAAAAAAAAACAAAAAACATAATTACCCCTGTTCCTGTCTCATTTTCTTGGACTCCTACCCCAGCTTGAGCAGCGTATCACATTTACCTCAAGCTAATACCCACTTACTCTAGTCTAAGAATAGCGGCACGGCTAACCACGCCAGCCACAGACCCGGGCTTCCTGTAGAAGGCGTAACTCCGGGTTTATCCAAACACACAGGCTGACCATCAAAAGAGAAACCGTAAAAGCTGGTCTCGCCTCAGTGTAAAACTCCAACACACGAAGCGGTCGCTGGCCCATTGGCGTTTTCACCTCTTGACTCTCCTCCATCCCACTTTCTCTCCCGCTCTCTTCCGCTTCTCGTTCATGCGGCGCTTTTCATGGAGAGAGACCAAAATGGCCATTTAGCCAAAGTGTGCTGCCAGAAGCCTGCTTCTTTGATGTGTAATTTATATATATATATATATATATATATATATATATATATATATATATATATATATATAAAAGAAGTAAAAAGGCCTGCAGCCACCAGTGTTGGATATATATAATTGTTTACAACCTTTCTTTAATGGCTTACAATATGATCATAGTTTCCCAAAAAAAAACAACAAAGAAAAACACCACAATGAAGGAAAATTAGAAAAACATTTAACCAAGTAATCGACCAACCAACCAAACAAACAAATAAATATTTATGTCTGTATATATTTATTTCTACATATACACTTTTACACATTTTTTCCATCCATGGTTGGAGGTTGGGCATACATGAAATATATTTATATTAAAAGATAGTTTACAAAAAAATTCACATTAAAATGAAATTATTTACCTATACCTAGTGGTAAATAAAAGTGGGGGAAAAAATCAAGAAGGATATATATTCAAGTTTATGTTTATTTATTTGTTTGTCTGGTTATGCATTTGATCTATCTATTATCTATCTATTATCTATCTATCTATCTCTCTATCTATCTATCTCTCTATCTATCTAGCTACCATCCAGTCCTAAAATGTTGTTTTTGGTTTCACTTAAAAACGTAAGATTTCCTAAGAAATGCTGTCAAGTTACCTCATGTTAGCCAGCTAGCTAGTGTTAGCAGTGTCTGTTTGCTCATTCTTTCTAGCTGGCTAGCATTAGTAGTGAACACTGTATGTATCAATGAATTTGATTTAAAAATCCATTCACAAAATCAAAACACTTTGTCTTATTTCAGGAAGCAAATTTGCATTAGCAGCGATTATTAAACATTTCTGAATATAACAAAAATCTTCTCAGAAATCCTGTCAGGTTAGCCTATTTTAGCTAATTAGCTAGCTCAAGTAGTTAGCATTTTGACCATTTACGACTAAGAATCCTTCCAGGAATCCTGTCAGATCATGCCAGCTATAGTTAGCATTAGCAGTGAAGATCTTTTTTTTTTTATTTAAACACCTGACTACATTATATATATGTAGACAATTATAGACAATTATAGACATTTCTCTTGGAAATCCTGTCAGGTTTTCTCATGTTATTTCTCTGGCTGGCGTTAACAGTGAACGTTTGTGAATATGAACAAAGAATCCTCTCGGAAATCCTGTCAAAGTTAGTGTTACGTTAGTGCATGTTAGCCAGCTAGCAGTGAAGATTATTAACCTTTATGACTATGATTAAAAATCCTCTCAGGAATTCCATCACTGAGCTCCTGTGTTAGCCTGCTAGCTAGCATTTGCGGTGTAAATTATAAACATAGCTAACATGGGCTAACCAGACAGGATTTTTGAGAGGATTTTAGCACTTGTCCACGGTAAATAAATAAATAAATAAAAAGTCCTGTCAGAAATGTTATGTTCTTCTAATTTTTGTCAAAAATCAAGGATGATGTTCTAAAAGTAAGAGTGGTGCTGTGTATGTTGAATAACCGCTTGTAAATTCTTAAAAACAAACAGATGTAGTTATATTTGAATGTTTTATGTTGGTTTTTCTGATGTTTCTAATATTTTGAATGGGAAACCTGAAGCGTTTTGGCTCGTGTCACACACTAAGATGATTTCATGCTTCAAATTCAAGCGTAGAAGGACGCAGCTACAGCCAGAGCCACAGAGCCCATCAGGCACGGCTTCAGAAGCCCGGGTTCAAAAAGCTCGTTTTCAGATTGCACTACGGTTCCGAGGCCTGCGGGATTTTCTTTTTTATTGTGGTTCTGTGAGTCTGGAAAGCGTGATTAAAGCATCGCACCGCGAGAGATGAGCTCTGGGAGGTTACGAGGTTAAATAAATAGCACGCTAATCACAGGCTAGTGCTACACACACCACTAAACTCACTCAAACCGGCTGTGACGGGAGGGTAAACAACAGAGAACATGCTGAGCGGAGGACAAGAGAGGAGAGGAGAAGAGAAGAGAGGAGGAAAGGAGAGCAGAGATAAAGAGAGGAGAGGAGAGATGAAGCAAGGAAAGGACAGGCGAGATGAGGAGAGGAGAGATGAAGAGAGGAGGGGAGATATGAGGAAAGGAGAGATAATGTAAGCAGAGGAGAGGATAGATGAAGAGAGGAGAAGAGAGAAGAGAAGAAGAAGGGAGAGATTAAGAGAGGAGAGGAGAGATGAGAGGACAGGAGAGGAGAGATAAAGAAAGGAGAGGTGAGGGGAGATAAAGAGAGGAGAAGAGAGATGAAGAGAGAAGAGAGGAGAGATGAAGAGAGAAGAGGAGAGGAGTGGAGAGATGAAGAGAGGAGAGATAAGGAGAGGAGAGGAAAGATGAAGAGAGGAGAGATAAGAGGAGTGGAGAGATAAGAAGAGGAGAGGAGAGATGAAGAGAGGAGAGATAAGGAGAGGAGTGGAGAGATGAGAGGAGACATAAGGAGAGGAGTGGAGAGATGAAGAGTGGAGAAGAGAGATGAAGAGCAGAGAGGAGAGATGAAGAGTGGAGAGGAGAGATAAAGAGAGGAGAGATGAAGGGAGGAGAGATGAAGGGAGGAGAGGACAGATGAAGAGCGGAGGGGAGAGATAAAGAGAGGAGTGGAGAGATGAGGAGAGGAGTGGAGAGACGAAGAGCAGAGAGGAGAGATAAAGACAGGACAGGACAGATGAAGAGAGGACAGGAGAAGAGAGATGAGGAGAGGAGAGATGAACTGAGGAGACATGTAGAGAGGACAGGAGAGGTGAGGAGAGGAGAGGGAGGGATGATAAAAGAGATAAATGATGACAGCAGAAAAGAGGAGATAAAGATAAAAAGATACAGAGAGGAGATAAAAAGGATAGAATAGACTAGCGAGAGGAAAAAGAGGAGATCAAAGACAAAAGTAGAGGACCTGTCACTCTCCTGATTCCCTCTTTAAGTGCACTTCTTCTCCCCTCAGTGAAGTAACACTCGCTGTGATTTACATTTCCTTTGTCATGGTTGGGGTCAAGAAGCCAAACCATATAAAAATAACAGCAGAACAAAGATAGGTCACGCCCACCAGGAGTCACGTTTAATGTCCAAATGTGCTCCAGAGAGACCAAACAAGCCTGCATACACACACTGAGGAAATCTGATAGGTCTGAGAAACGTGTGTGTGTGTGTGTGTGTGTGTGTGTATGTGTGTGTGTGTAAGGGTTATGTATGCTGTCTAGCCTGTCAGCATTGCGAAGAAGTGTTGATGGACGTCGGCCAAGTCTGGGATCAGTCCATTTAAAGGAACAGTCTCACAAAAATACTCGAAGTACAACTGGAAGCCCACATGTAGTCGATCAACCAAGACGTTGTTATATCACTGTCTGATATTTGCTTCTTTAGTTGATCTGGAACCGCTTCAAAGTAAAGGAAGTCTACCTCACGTTAAGGACACACCCACGTCTGTATACGCTTTGCCTTGAATGACATCATTAAGCTGCGTCATTTCATTTCAGACTAAACACAAGGCGACTGGCTGAATGATCTTTACTCTGTGGACTAATCAGCGTGCACAGATTACGGACGCACGGCATGTGACCTCATCCCGAGTTAGTCATACCAAGAGAAAATAACGACACCAACCGGACTCTTTACGCGAGAGGATGACAGCTCGTAGCCGAAACATTGCGTAACGACTCGTTAACAATCACAGAGTTCATAGAGGAGAACTAGCTACCGAGCTCGTCATGCACTACTACGTTATGTTACCTACCACTTTTAAACCACGTCGATTGGGCTTCCAGCGAAACCACAACACGATACCGGGCAGAACACGGGCCCAGTGGGCTAGCTAATAAATTTATCATTTGTCCATCCCTGGTATAAACATAGCCATCTGGTAGCACCGTGTGTTAGCTAGCTAGCCATTTAGGTAGTTATCTAATAAGTAGTTATATTAGCTAACTACAACGCTAGCTGTTTAAGTAGTCTGCCAACAATGAGTGATATTAGCTAACTACTAGGCTAACTATTTATCCAGTCTGCTAATATCGAGTTATATTAGTTACCTAACATTCCAGCTAGCTATTTAAGTAGTTACCTAATAACAACTCATACTAGCTACCCAATAGAATAAATGTTATAGTTATTTAAGTACTAAGCTTATAATGAGTGATATTAGCTAATTACCTAATAATGAGTTATGTTAGCTAACTAAAATGCTAGCTATTTAAGTCGTCTGCCAATAATGAATGATATTAGCTACCTACCATTCTATCTAGCTATTTAGGAAGCTACCTAATAACAAGTTGTATTAGCTAACTAAAATCCTAGCTAGTTATTTAGGTGATGTAAGCTATGTTAGTGTAAAGTTTGTCTGTTATTGCCTTTATGTGCTATAACAACTGTGGTAAATATTTTCCGACACCGAAGGAAAAAAAAAAAAAGCATTTTGAGCCATAATTATTTTGGAAACAATCGACATCAGACTTTCTGAGGACAAGGACTTGATCGTTGATGGTTTTATCCTTCGGAAAAGTCACTGATACGTAACGGATTCCAGTAAGGCAAAATGTCAGGCTAGTTATATCGCTAACTAGGTAACATTATGGCGCTACAAGTACTTCCAAGGATTCCGACTTGGAATCCGACGAAAGAAGCAGGCAGCATTAGTTGTATATCAAATGACATTCCAACGCCACGTCCTGAGGTTTTGTTTATTTGTGTCCTAAACCACGTCAGCCAAGACCGACTTCCATTACTTTTAAGACACATTAGCCTCATAGCGCTAAATACAAACGTGTTTTTCGGAAGATCGAGTACATTTCGGGGGTAAGTGCGAAAGTTCGAAACGTTTCATTTTTGACCTGTTCCTTTAAGAGCTTGCTTTTCCATCTCTGACCCCAGATCAGTGTCTGTCACTGACACGCTAACAGCTTGAAGTGCTATCATGCGCTCTAATGGAAAACCAGTGGCTGTGTGTGGGTGCTGAAGTGTGAAATCATGCCCGTTTGCAACGACTCCTTCTCTGACTCCAAAATGCCTCATCAGATTCCAAAAAACAAAACAAAATAAGGAACAAGAAACACGCATTAATCGGCTCCTTTCAGACAACATTCCTTTTTTTTTTTTTTTGGAACTGCATCACTGCGGTCGTGTTCCAAAATATTTCTGATAGCACACTAGGGCTCATTGTTGAGTTCAAAGAGTGTCATCGGTTTACTGGCTCTCGACGCCCAGTTATTATAATCCCACAGCCCACAGACGGAAAGAACGGCTCAACACTGAGAACTTTCTGGAACCCAGTGGAATGCTTGGAAATGTTTGAATTGAATATTTTAGATACTGCAGTGGTAGTCGCCTGATAAATAGCTCACCTGATAAATAGCTAGCCTGGTAGTTAGTTAATAACAAATCATATTAATTAACTAATATGCTAGTTAGCTATTTAGGTAATTAGCTAATAATGAGTTATATTAGCTACCTACTATGCTAACTATTTCGGTAGCCTGCCAATAATGAGCTATATTAGCTACCTACTATGCTAGCTATTTAGATAGTCTGCCAAATTCAAGTTATATTAGCTACCTACCATGCTAGCTATTTAGTTAGTCTGCCAAATTCGAGTTATATTAGTTACCTACTATGCTAGCTATTTAGATAGTCTGCCAAATTCGAGTTATATTAGCTACCTACCATGCTAGCTATTTAGATAGTCTGCCAAATTCGAGTTATATTAGCTACCTACCATGCTAGCTATTTAGGTAGTCTGCCAAATTCGAGTTATATTAGCTACCTAGTATGCTATCTATTTAGGTAGTCTGCCAAATTCGAGTTATATTAGCTACCTACTATGCTAGCTATTTAGGTAGTCTGCCATTATCGAGTTTTATTAGGTACCTAACGTTCTAGCTAACTATTTAGGTAGTTACCTAATAACAAGTCATATTAGCTACCTAATATCCTAAATATCCTAGATATTTAGGTACTACGTTTATAATGAGTGATACTGGCTAATTACCATGCTAGCTAGCCATTTAGGTGGGGGAGCATATTTACGTTCCCAGGCTCCTATGTTCCCCAGATTTATATGGCACATAATGAACACATGGTGATTTAAAGCATAAGTCAGAGCTGGGACGTGTTCATACTTAACATTTTGTTCTTTTTATGACGGTTTTTTGTGTTTTATAGGCTACAGTACGGCATTTCTTCAGTTTAGTGTATACATTTCACTATTGTTCATGCGTGGAGGTGAACTGTATGAATGTATTCATAACTTTCATAAATTTCAAGTGTGGATCAAGGATGGATTTAAAACTAATGCATGTTGTTATACATTTAAATGTGTCTGTGGTGTTTAAAGTTAAAAGGTAATAAAGTTAATAGGGCCCTGGGAACATGAGTCCTGACTACATCAAACCTTCGGAAAAGTTTACTTAATGTGTGTTAACAGAATATTGAACCGGGGAACACAGGACCCTGGGAACATAGGAATGACCCCTGTCTGGAACAGGTCAGGTGCTGGGGCTTGACAACTCAAGCTAAAATCATTATTTTCTTTCCATATCGTAACATATTTCCGAGTTAAACGTGATACTTAGGAGGAAAATAACAAATGGATTTGTTTTTTGAATCGTCCTGGATTTGACTGGACTGTCAAAATGGTGTGCATTCCCAAACAAGCATGAGGTAGATGAATAAAATTGGAATAATAACCAGCCAGGAACGGCACCAAGATGGCTGCCAAGTGGACAAACTTTACTAGAAGTACTTTGATATTAGTGAAAAATATAAAGTGATAATAAAATTTGAGAAAGATTACAGAAAAGCAAGAATTTTATCTGACTGATGATGAATCGTACTTAATATATCCAGGGACATCAACTAACGAGGTAAAAAAAAAAAGCTCACGTTTTGATTTGATGTTGTTAATAAGTATATTCTAGAAAACCCATGAAATCCACTGTGGTTGTATTAATGAGGCCTCAGAGTTCTACTGAACTTCCAGTGAACTAAAACCTCACGGTGTAAGTTTTCCAAGTTTTTCAGCTTTCACCCTTGCAAGCCAAACACCCATCAACCCAACAATTTCTACAACAAACCCAAACAAATATTGTGTGCTCTACATGTTTGGGATTGCTCAGAGGTCTGTGGAATGTTTCCTCCGTTTTCACACCCTTTCTCAACAGGCTTGCCAGTCCCCTTTTCTCCTGCCAACATTAGATTATTTTTGTTTGTTGGATAATTTTGCAGTGTGTGCCAAGCTCTGTCGACTCCTGTACAGGCAGCTCCCCTCCTACCCGAAAACCCCAAACATTAGCATTACAGGAAAAAGCTCCAAAGTTCCTGTCACATGAACCTTCCACAATCCAATTTGTGTGGAAAACTGGTTTAGCTGAGCTAAAAATTGCCCAATAACCGAACACTGTTAGCTAAACAAGCAAGCGAACAGTGTCCGTTTCATGCTAACATGCTAGCATTAGATTTTCCTATTGAAATAACTGCTTAGACTTTATGACGTTAGCACATTATTACATTTACCAAAAAAGCTAACAACTTTTGACCAAACTTCCTTTTTCCTGTAAATCCACTCAATTAAAAAATAAATCCCATTTTACCATAATTAAGAGCTAACTAACTAATGCTAACTAACTAAACAATGTTACATGTGTTTACTGTCTGTCTGCATTATGTTAACTAGCTTAAATTTAGGTAGCTAATGTAATGTGACCTGACAAGACACTGAGTGTCGACTGGATGCTAGACAGCTAGCTATGCTAATCGAATGATAAAAATCAGAATTTAGCTAGCTAAGGAAATGTGACCTGACAGATCCAGAATGTAGCTCAGCAGCTAGATAGATAGCTATGTTACTTGACAGCACAAAATGTAGTTTGCTAATGTAGTATAACCTTACAAACACAGACTGTAGTTTGGTAGTTAGACAGCTAGCTATGTTAGTTGATAGAATAGAATTGTGCTAGCTAACAAAATCTGACCTGACAGATACTAAGTGGAGCTTGGTAGCGAGACCGCTAATTATGTTACACAATAGACAGAACAGAATTCAGCCAGCTAACAAAATGTGACCTGGAAAACACAGAGTGGCGCTTGATAGCGAGGCAGCTAGCTATCTTAGTTGATAAAATGGAATTTAGCTAGTTAATGAAACTTCAACTGACAGAGATTGTACATCGCTAACTAGCATTAGTTAGTCAGGAGAACATTCGAAACAACTTTATTAATAAATTACAAATGTATAGAAAGATTAATCTTACTCTGAGTGTTAGAAAACATTCATTACAAGTAGCGTTGTCATTTGTAAGCACAAAACTTGTCTGAAAATCTCCGAATTGAGACGCAAACAACCAGACCTAACAATCAGAAAAGCCATCATTCAAGAAAACCAAAACGTGATGTTGAAATAACGAAATTAAGACAAACAACTCATCACCATGACACACCTATTAGTTTTATCATCACCATGACACACCAATTAGACTTCATGATTGAAATGTAAGCAATTATTATTAGATTAAATAAGAAATAATTGACTCACAAACACCTCAGAATTGCTGTGGAATTGACGCCCAGGGCACAATAACACATATAAAGACATCTACAAGTACAACAACAAGCGAGTACAGGTACACATTTAACCTCAAACAGCCTCACACACACACACACACACACAAACACACACAACTGTTTCACATCGCTGAGTTTTGACCTAGGTTTATTGGTATTGCAGGAATGCTAATTATATGTGGTTTTGTCCTAACAGGCGTGTGTGACGATCATCGCAGAGCATGTGTATGTGTACGCAGTGTTAGCGCTAGCTTCCCTTTAGATCTGATGGACACTGATTACAGGACACACCACAGCAGGAGGAAGAGGTGTGTGTGTGTGTGTGTGTGTGTGTGTTACTCTACTGGTCAGGACTAAAGGTTTATGCGTAGCTTTGTGTAACTCTTGTAAACTTGGAGACCTTTGTGTGTATATGTGTATGTACGGAATTAGAAGGGTTCACTGGTTTGGTTCTCTCCCTGGGAGAACCCAGGTGGTTAATGGTTCCATGTAGAACCCTGCAACAGGAAACGGTAAGGTGGAAAAGGTAGTGCTGAAGGCAGTGCTTTTATTCGACGTTTTATGAGAAATGTTTAGTTTAACGCAGCAGTATGTAACTTTTAGGGATGTCCTATGTACAAAAATTAAACTGTCCAAAGTGTAAGTCCAAAATCAATCAATCAATCAATAAATAAATAAATAAATAAAACCTTAGGTCAAATCTGACTTTGACTGAATTAATAATTTGACACTTTTCAGGGCTAGAACACCATTTTTTAATTACTATTATCATTACTATTTCTTCCCTAATGGCTCAACATTCCTATTTCCTAATTTTTGGATCAAACTGGATGTTTAAATCAGCAAATATATTTGTACTTTTATTATGATTTTTAGAATAAAAAATTTAATGACTGTATAGAACATTTCATTTTAGAAATTAATCGTTGTTATCAATAATAATTTTGCAGGTAACTTGATTTATCCATCTATATGATCCTTTTTCCCCCCATTAAACACATATTAGAGCAACATACTTTTTTTTTTGTTATTTTGTAAAATGAACAGTCCTTAGGCACAAAGAAAGACACATCTTGTACCAAAAAGTTACATACCGCAGCTTTAATGAACTGAAGCCGATCTGTGACAGTTTTTGTTTTCTCTCCTAATTATCTGCTGTTTAGAGGTTATTGCCTGCAGTTAAAGTAGGATATGTACCCATCTATCTGTGAAAATAAAAACAGGAACGATTTTGATGTCATTTATTATCGTATTATTACGTTTAGGATTTGTTACATAAGACGTTTATTGTTCATTCCATCTGAGTTGGTTGCTAGAAACTTGCTAGTCAGGAACAGAACATAAAAATGAAAGATAACTATACCATCTTAATCCAGCTTTCTGTCTGACTGCATGCCACATCAAGATTTATATAATCATTTATAGTTTGGACAGAAAGTATTCGATTTTAATGCGTCATTAAATTAGCAAAGTTAACAAATCCTATTTAAATCACAATAAATCACGTGTGGAAATTCTAGGGTGTGACAGTGCCGCAAAGCTCACACTGCCGCGCTTCGGCTGCTGTTACTTAATTCGGGTTCATAGAACTGAATTCTGAACTTTATCAGACTCATATAACTGAATCAAATCAAGTCGAGTGTGAACTGAACCACAGTTTATAAAACTGACTCACATCAGTGACTACGTTTACATACACAATTCAGATTAATACAATATTCTGACTCCCCAAATTCTGATTCCTGCCCCTGGAATATTCTTGTTTTAATCGGAAATTTGTTGCATGTAAACACCTTATACAGAAATTCCACTGAAAGGAGATGTACGTGCAGGCTCAGTTCAGAAGGAATTGTGGGTGCTAACAGATGCTTAGCTGTAGGCTTGGTATTTAGGATTAGCAACTCAGGCGTACTTATAACAGCCACGTATACAAGAATATCCCGATGCCTGTACGCTCATAGACATATAAACCCGAAATAAAGGGAATAAACCGTGCATGTAAACGTTGCCGCTTACGAACGACTACCAATCGGATTCGTAGAACGCAATAAGAGTTCATTCATGAGTCAGATCAAATTTATAAAACTGAATCAAATCAGTTCTGATCTGAGTCGAGTTTAAAGAACCGAATCATGTATCGTGTATCAAGTTCGCTTGTATTTTCTCATTTGTAAGTCGCTTTGGATAAAAGCGTCCGCTAAATGAATAAATGTAAATGTAAGTTCGATTTAGGTTTATAGAACCGAATCAAGTGACGAGTGAACTCGTGAACCCAGCCTGAACTGAACGGATTCAGTTCTACAAACCTGATTCGGTTCAAAATGGATGCGAGTCAGAACCGAGTCTTGAATCCTCGAGTCATATCTGTGTGTAGGCCTCTCGTGGGGAACAAAAAAGCAAACAAACAACAACAACAACAACAAAAAAAAAAACAAGAAGACAAGCGACAATCAACTGAATCACTGAATCGACTTTTGGAAAACTAAATCGATTCGATTCTTATCTGACTCAAGTTTACACGAATGAACGGACCGTTTCTTGGAGAAAGTTGGGAAAATAGTTGTTGGTTTTTTTTCTTTCGTGGTTGTGGTGGAACAAAGATACGAAGTGGAAAGATGGAAAGAAAATACATGCAGCAGTTTGTCTAACCGTCTGCATTCCTCTGAGATCTGATATCAACAGTAGCCTCTCTTTTTTTATGTAATGCTTTGTCAGTCAGCTATGCTGTTCCCACTTTATCTCTTTCCACACTCCACTCCACATTTATCTGATCCTGTCTTTCAAACACGCACAGAAAAGCCTGCGCATGCTACGCCTCGTCCTCATCCTGTCCTTTTTTCTGTCTTTCTATCTCTCGGTCTTTGTGCAAAAATGTCCTCCAGCCTTCAACTCCAAACAAACACACACTCTCTCTCTCACACACACACATCAACACTTTAACCGATGGCGTGAAAAAAAAAAAAAAAGGGAATAAAAACCACATGTGCCATGGATGGTATACATGAAAAGAAAAGCAGACAGTCTGAAACAAAACAGGGACAAAGGCTAACAAAAGCAACTGCACAAGACGCAGCACGATCGACGTCTCTCGCCCCCGGGGCCCGAATCAACTCCAGGTCAGTTGCACAAAGAGACACAGAGCGAGCACTCCGCCTGGGAAAGAACGGCGGAGCAGAAAAAAAGTGAGAGAGAAAGAGAGAAAAAAGGGCATCCTGGTATCATCAGAGCGCAGGATCAGGTTCAGGGATTTATTCATGTCCGTGAGATTTAGTTTCACATCACCGGCAGCCTTACGAGCAGCTAAAGTGACCCGTATTCATCCCACACGCACAGGCCAGAGTAAACCGGGGCTTAGCTCGGATTAGATTACATCCTGTTCTTAACCGCTGATTTCAATACACACATACACATACGCACACTCACACACACGTTGGCAACGAGAGCAGAACACAATAGAGAGAAAGAGAGCGGCAACGTTTAAGCACCAGATAAATGTCTGCAATACAATAAAAGGAGGAGACGAGTCGCAACACTGAACCTCAACAAACGGAACTGTTTAAACCGAATCACGTTCAACAAGGTGTTGTTTTTTTTTTTTTTTTTTTAAATCTCATGAATTTCCCAAAGGTGTGGTATTGTTATTACAAATCTGTTAAAGTGTTCAAACGGAACTGTTCAGAACGTTTTCAGATTAATTCTTACCTTCAGCTTGTATGACGTGATTTAAGAGTCATGTCAAGTTGACACGATTCGAGCAACATCCGAACTAAATTCAATTCGATTCAATTGAGTTTTATTTGTATAGCGCTTTTAACAACGGACAAGTTTCAACTATAAAATTAAATAAAGTGAATCCCATTCTGAGTCAAGTTTATATAAAAACGAATTGAATTCACTCGAAATTAGTTCGGGGTTTACAGAAGTGAACCAAGTCAATTAAAAACTAATTCGGGTTAACAGAACTGAAATGAATCAATTCTAAACTAACTCAGATGAACCGAATTGAAATGAGTCCATTTAAAACTAATTCAGATGAATAGAATTGAAATGAGTCAATCCTAAACTAGTTCAGATTTATAGAAGTGAACGGAGTCAATTGTAAACTGAATCGATTCTGATCTTAAGCATATATACAGAACTGAATCAATTCTGAACTGATGATTCTTAAATGAATCAAGTAACATCTGAAATGAATCTTATTTATATATTATAACTGAATCAAGTCCAGAGTGGACTGAACCAAGTTTATAAATCTGACCCATGACAATTTTGTACCGAATCAGTTATATAGAAGTGAATCAGAAATTGTTCTGGGCTGAATCAAGTTGATCGAACTGAAATGAATAAATTCTGATCCGACTCAAGTATGCAGCACCGAATCAAGTCGATTCTGATCTAGTTAAACGGAACTGAATCGAGTCAGGTGTGAAGTCCCAAATTGTGCAAAGTGAATTGAACAGAGTCAAGTCTGAACTGATTCAAATTAAACTGAATCCTGAGTCCAGTCTGTGTCACGACCTGTCGCAAAAAAACAAGAGGAAAGGCGACAATTTGCTTCCTCACCCACAAAGTGTTCCTGGCCAGAGGAGGCAGGGAGGGACGGTCTGGCGTTTGATATTTTCAGCACTGGCCTTTTATATTTCCTCCCCACTTCCCCTGTTCGTGTCGAGCGTACACTCCGGTGGCGGAGGACCAAAGTCAGCCTTCGTCTTGCGGTGAAAAAGTTCACGACGCAGGTCGAGTTCGTCAAACTGCACTGTTTCTGGTCATGGAGCCTGAAATCAGAGTTCTACGGCTGACCACAAAAGTACATGTTAGCGTTTTAAAAATGCTAAAATGTGGCCAGTGTGGACATGGGAATGACGGAGACTCCCAGCAGATGACATACACTCACTGAGGCCTTGTTTTGAAGGGCATAAACCATCTGAGGTTACTCAACCAAACCCTTGAGGTCACAAGGTCAAAGGTCAGCAGTGGCTGAGAAGCCAGAAGACTACACAGGGAGTAGCGAAATGAGTAGATGATTAAATGTCAGTCTTAAAGACCATCACATAAGCACATGTTCATGTTCCTTTTTTTATCCTTTTTCGGCTACTTTGTGAAGTGAGACTACGAATAGTAAGTTTGGAACTAATCCAATGACAGCACCTCAGCGTAGCTAGCTGGTATAAACTAGCTAGGTATTTATGTTAAGCTAGCATGAAACCCGCTCTTCGTATCGCTAGCTATGTATCACATTTAATAGCAGGCTAGCTAGAGCTAATAGCAAAGTTTAAATTTTTGCAATTTTACATAAAGTCAATGACACACATGACGCCTTGTAAACATTTGTAAAACGTTTATGTAGATTTATTTTATCCGACGGAATTTATCCGTCTAGCTCGGTGCTTCGGTTTCACAAAGCCTCGCCTCACAAAAAACTAATTATTTTCATCCCGTTTTTTTTGCATATTCCTCGAGGGCCTGCCGTTCCTGCCGAATCGAGCATCATGCAAAAGAGGCCTGGATGTGATTTTGATTATAAAAACAATTATTTTCACCATCAGATAGCGCTGCAGAGGGACAGAGTGTTTGCGAGGCCATTATTCATTACTGCGTATTCAACCGAAGAGAGAGAGCGAGAGACAGAGAGAGAGAGAGAGAAAAAGAGAGAGAGAGAAAGAGAGAGAGAGCGAGAGGGAATAACATTAAAAAACGCCAAGCTGTCTCATCAAGCATGCATAAATGTCAGGGGAAAACTGAACACACAGGGGTTTGTGGGTATTTCAGCAAATAAATAGGAAAGAGGGATTAAAGAAAAGGGATTAAAAAGTTTATCTGTGAAGGTGATCTTAGGAAAAGTTTTGCTAGCTAACTAGCCGTCATCTAGTTTAGCTGGTGTATCTTAGCACGTTAGCACTGTGCTCCATTTAGCTAGCTGGCTAGCATGGCTGATACTGCTGAACTATTGTATATTGTCATTAAAGTGTTTTATGCTAAACAGCATGTCGAGCCAAAGAGATAAAAAGAACAACTAGAACAAACAACACACAAATCAGGACGTGTGTTTTATGATAACAATCCTTTTTGTGCACGCGCGCGCACACACACACACACACACACACACACTCATGACTGACAGTTTAATTTTATGTCATCTCTAAGCTGCCTCTCTGTATTATACTGAAATGACACAGCGATGACGCCAATGTGTCTCACACACACACACACACACACACACACTCTCTCTCTCTCCCTCTCTCTCTTATATAACCATCACATGACAAGTTCTGTCAGTGGAAAGCTACTGTCTTTGTTTTGAAGTCACAGCGCTAAAGATGCTCTAGTGTTTCTCTGTGTGTGTGTGTGTGTGTGTGTGTGGGTGATTTGTGCCCACTACAAACTCGAACGCACGTCCACATCAGCATTCAGCTGAAGTTGTTAGCGGTTAGTTCAGAGAGCTAATTTAGCAGACGCACAGCCCACATCAGGGCGTGCAGCATTTAGAGATGGTTACTCATCATTCCTACATTTCCCAGAAGTCCTTGCACCCACTTCCTGCCAACAAATCCTCACACAACAGGGTGTAATTACGGATGGGGTGGACGACCTGGTCTTGAACTGACGGCCTCTTGAACTCTTGTGCGATACACAAGGCTTCTGAAACAATGATATTTTAACATAATGAGAAAAAAAAAAAAACTAGATTAGAAATCCATATCTAATGCATATCTCTAGGCTACGACTGTTGCTATGGTAACATCCTGTAGAGCGATATCTGGCTCTATTCTTGAAGTTTTCTTGATGATGAATTCTCAGTCCTTTTAATGTAAATAAAACTGCTTATTTAATTTCAGTATCGAAAAAAAAAAAGATCAGCTGTTATTTATACTTGTTGTCATGGTTACACTCGAACAGCGTAACGAATGGTGTGTTCGAAGCCCACAGAGCTTAGCGGTTGAACAGGTAGCGCTCGAAGTGTAATTACAGTGTCATTTCAATCAAACCGAGTCTTATCTTAGGAATTTATCTACATATCTGAGTGAAATGCTGATATTCTTGATTGTTCTGTCTTGTTTCTTCGGTCACCGTGCCTTCACGTTGTCTTTAATAATAAACTTTATGGCTGCTTGATAGCTTGCTAAACTGTTAGCCGCAGTCGTTAGCCGGCTTGTGCCTGGGAAATTTGAAGTCACATTTGATGTTCATTTCATATTCAACGCACTCATAGTACGGAGAAGAGCCAGATTTTTATTTAACTGGATCAACATTAGCACCGTCCTGATATTAAAAAACAAACAAAACAAAACAAAAAAAAACCCCAACAGAAATCTGCCAGCCAATCAGGAAGGAGTATTTTCTGTTGCTGTGTGTAATCTGGATTTAAACTCCTAATGATCCTGAGGTAAATTATATTTAACAAAATAACAAAGGATCTGAAATATGTACCGTCCAGGTGCAGATGTACATGTGTGTGTGTGTGTGTGTGTGTGTGTGTGTGTGTGTGTGTGTGTGTGTGTGTCTAAGAAACACACATTCTGAACACCCTGACCCCTTTAAAACATGAGAGGCGACGTCAAATGCTCCCAGATGACTGAGGCCAAACACACACACACACACACACACACACACACAAACAAAAGTCATGTGGAATGACTGTGAAACAGCAGAAAATTGATGTGAGACACACAGTTTCAATCCACACCAGATGATAACAGTGTGTGTGTGTGTGTGTGTGTGTGTGTGTGTGTGTGTGAGCGAGTGAGAGTGAGAGAGAGAGAGAGAGAATGTCTGCCTACAATGATTTCTCACTCTTACAAGTATCGAGAGTTTTTGCCATGTTCATGTTGTCTCCTGGCCACACACACACACACACACACGCACACACACTAAGACATCACACATACACATTAAAGGCCAAGAGTTTAAGCATTTTTTAGTGGCACATCTCAGGAAACTGATATCATTCCATCAGCCTGGTGAAACACGCATATCCCGTCCATCAAAACACCACCTCGTCCGTCCTGCTGCGTGCGTCGCGTGTTCATCTCCTCCTACACTCACGCGCGTAAATGAAACACAGACGTCACAGGTTTTATATCCACGTGAATCAAACACTTCGCCATTTCTTCTTAGCGACGCGGAAGAAGTAAAACAACCCCAGTCTTCCTGCCGAGTCGTTTACGGGTAGACTCCGAGATCAGAGCTATGGTCTATCATCAAATGAGAAGAACTTCCCGATATGAACTGAAATAAGGATTCTTGGGTGAAATTAAAGAATGAAAACTGAATAAAAATAAAGAAATAATCAAGCGTCCGCAAGCTTTTAGCAGTCAGAGATCCGTTTAACTGTAGAAAAATCAATTCATTAATTAGATTCAATTAAAATCATGGGCTCCTTCAGCACGGATTTATTTCACAAACATGTTTATTTTCTTTAAAAAAAAAAAAAAATGAAGGCATTTTAGATTTCAGTTGATATTATCTCATTATTTATATTATTAGTTTTTATTCTTTTGACATTTGAAAAGCATAATTTTTTTTTAAATTACCGCTTAATCGGAAAACTACAAGGCAATGAAAAAAAAACCCGCTTTATTATCCACAAGGGCGTCCCGTTCCGATACAGTGATGTTTGTCGGTAAACGAGACCTTTCAGCTGTACACGTGTTGGACGCACGTGAATCGAAGAGGGCTGAACGCGCGTCGCGATGACGTCACGTGACCCAAATCCGCGGTAATTCCGAAAAACTGCAAGCTCCTTTTCGCGGCGTTTGCTCGAATTCGCGTTCATGCCTGCGATCGCAAAATATTAACCAGTTACGCACTTTTCTCCCTTAACGTTTAATAGCGATTCTGTTCACGTTTTCCGTTACGTCCGATGCAAAAATTTCCACTTTCCTTTTTATCTTTCTTCATTGTAACGTTTCTGATCCCTGGCCGTGCGTAAGTTTTCACCCCCTTGAACTTTTCCAGATTTTGTAGTGTTCCAAGTTGAAACTGAAATTGACATTTTTACCAACCGATGTCGTAATGTTTATAATGTTTATAAAAGGTAAATATGAACTTTAATTCATTTTTTAAAAAAAAGAAAAAAGAAAAAAAAAAAACAGACTTTTCCTGGTTGCAGGAGAATTCACCAGCGGGAAACTCACAACGCCACAGTATTTTATAGTCTATTTAATGGTGCGTTTAATAAGCCCTGCAGCAATTCCCAGATAAAACGGAGAGATTAGAGAGATTTGGACTGTGACACTGATAATGAGAACTGAAAACGTCGAGTTTCGAAGGCAGACGAAAGTAAGAGAAGCGAGACGAAAATTAATTAAGTGGTTGTAAGATTTTACGCAGGGTTTACTTTTGTACACGTTCGCATGGAAAAGGCGTCGATTAGGACTATTTGGACATTTTTGGATCTGATGCCTGACGCTGCAAACTAAACTTCACGAAGATTCGACTCTGACTGAGTTTACGCGAACCTTTCCAAAGCGCAAAACAATAAGACGAGCCCTCATTTGTGACATAGTAAGGAGTCCAATCTCTCCAAGGGATGACCAAAGCCAGAAGAGTTTTTTTTTTTTTCCGTTTGAGATTTAGAAACACGCAGAATGCGCTAGGTTCGATGTTTTCAAACGATGACGTTTCAACCTTGTGGTAATACCTTTGTTATGCTTTAGCGACGCCTGCCTTAGCGGTGAGCGAAAAAGCAAAAAGCTGCTCGGACCAGTGGAAGGTCGTGAGTTCAAGTCCCTGCACTGTCAAGCTGACACTGCTTGGCCCTTAACCCTCAACAGCTCAAATGTATAAGATGAATGTAAGTCACTCTGGATAAAGGTGTCTGCCAATTGCCCTAAATGTCAGACGTAGTGTAAACGATCATCAATAGACGGCCTTAGAGTGAAGCCTAATGACGGCAAGAAATGGTCGAGTTTAGTACCTTTTTTCTGAGCATGTACACGTTTGTACCGTTCTTAAAACTAACTCTGTGCCGTGCTCATAAGGGGATCCTTTTACCCTGCAAAAAGTTTGGCGCTCACCCACCTGCTGTATATAAACAGCATGGATGATACCATCCTAAATTTCGACTCCTGTACCGGAAGACGTGGTAAACACGCTCGCCGGATGGGACCGGTATTCCTCGAACGAACCGTGCGTGACGCGATCTCCGCTCTCTTGTTCAAAGATCAAACCTGACATTAATCCATACGTACAGATGGCAACGTTTATGTCCTGCCTCAGATGGCGTAACTTCTAATTTGAGTCGAAGCCTATAATTAAGAGACTTGGAAAAGGAAAAATGAAAAAGGAAGCTTGGGGATTTACTTGAAACGCGACTCCGTTTACGGTAGCGAGACGTCTGACTTACGTGGTCTCTAAGCGAGCATCCCGCTCGTCTCTGAACGCGGAAACGCTCGCTCGGCTCGGACGACCGGACGCGGCGAAGGAGGGCGAGAGAGCTCCGAGCACAATGCGGAATCAGTGAGACGAACGCTCGTCCGCTGCAGACGTCTGAATGATGGTGCATTGTGCTCGAATGTTGCCAGATCTGCGGGTTTGGAGAGGAAAACAATCCATTGTCGACTTTCGAGCGGCTCGTGACCACTGAAACGAGACTCGATTCCCCCCACTGCGGTTCACAGAACGAGCTGTTTATGGTCTGTACTGTAGATGGAAAGTACAGATCTGTCACTCAGTCAGACTGTTGTGTTTGGAACGGATGAGTTGCAGGGACGATCGAGCTAATCGGCACAACCTGCTCAGATTTATACGCTCTTTAAACAATCAGAAAACATGCACTTCATCTCAAAAGACTGATTTTTTTTTTTTTTTTTTTTTTTTATAAAGAAAGCCGATTCGATTCATTCCAACTTCTTTCGTCGACTTTTTCGGGTCTGTTTTTAATTCGGTTACAACGGTTTCCTACATTACCCACAAGGCTGTTCTACCTGCTCATGGTAGTGGTGGTGCAGTTGGATTTTACCCCTAGCATCATCTCTATCGATCTTCTTATATTTAAACGCCAGTGTAACTGTAACGGCGCTAACAAACGAAAACAGCGTCACCGCGTGACATCATCACGGCCCACGATGTCTAAATTCTCACAGCAAAAATAACCAGTAACAAATTAGCACCAGAATCGCTAAAGAATGATCACAAACCGTTCGATATAATCGTATTTAACGTGCTTGAGCGTGGAGTCTTCCTATAAAAAATAATAAGGAATATTACCTTTAAGACTCATCTAAGGCACGCAGCTGGAGATTTAAACTGTGATCACTTTACCTCTGAGAGTAAACTGAGATTTTCTGAGGTATCCTGAGTATCATCAGTGCTACTCACAGCAACAGCTGGCTGATTGGAAAGTTCATTTCCTGTTTATATCAATCTTTACATAGTGTTAGATGATTTTTGCATGATCTGGACTCTATAATTATTATTATTATTATTATTATTATTATTATTTGTGCATGCTGTTCTTAAGATTTCAACACCTTCGATTATATGTATAACATGAACCCGAGCTGCGTTCAAGTGTATCCGAATGCGTGGGGGGTGACGCTGGGGAAGGAAGGCCGAAAGTTTGTGCACCCCATGCTGTGTAGGTTGTTGAAGTGAGTGACACAACAAGTGGATGCTGTTCACCTGAGTCGGGGAGTCCTTAAGGCGCGCGCGGTGCATATTAAAGAAAAAGAAAAAGGAAAAGAAAAAGAAAAGGCGGACTGGACACCAAATAAACTGACAGTACAAGAGCGCGTGGACATGTGCACGAGTTTCAAAGTAATCATGCGTGACATTACGTGACAACTTCACACTGCATGATGTGTACCGGTTATTGAAATCCATCGAGTCTCGTGCAGGAGTGGAGTTAAGGGGAAGTAAAGACAGACAGAGAGAGAGAGAGAGAGAGAGAGAGAGAGAGAGATCCCCGGTACTCACCCGTGGTGAAGTGGCCGATCGCGGACGCCGTGGAGGAGAAGAAGGACGAGAAGAAGACGAGCAGCATGGAATCCATGAGGAGATGAAGAACGAACGGCGGAGCGCGCGTGCCAATGTCCTGCAAAACAAACTAAAACCAAAACAAACAAACAAACAAACAAAAAAAGTCTTCTGCTCGTGCTGCAGCGCGCGGAACCGCAAACCTTCCCGTGTGGCGAAACGGCGGCGCGCGCACAACGCAGTGCGCTCCAGAGCCCCGGACAGAGTGAGTGAGTGAGTGAGTGAGTGTGACAGAGAGAGGGAGAGAGAGAGAGAGGGAGAGAGAGAGAGAGAGAGAGAGGCGCGCGCTTCTGCTGCTGCTTGTGCTGCTGCTCGTGCTGCTGTTCATACACACACACACACACACACACACACACACACACACACACACACTGACACAGAGGAGGGAGGAGAAGAAAAAGAAAGAAGGGGAAAAAACTGAGCGAGGATCCGATTACCAAATCACGTGACAGGAAACCCCAGGGAGGGCGGGCAGGCGAGCGGAGGATTCACATCGTATATACCTGCACCGAACACGCGCTCGTGCGCACCGGGCCAAGATTCCTTTTTGGTTTTAAAGTTAATCGTTTTAGTGAACAACAAAGAGGAACAGAGTCTGAGGAAAGAGTCTGCAAACTTTTGAATCGCATAATATGATATATATATATATTTTATTAAATCCATATTATTAGGTTATTATCATAATAATCCATAAACTCCTGGTACGGTTCTAATATCACCTGAGTACACCTGTGCACACGTGACTGAGCAGGTTCAGGTTCTGTTCTAAAGCTGTTGTAAACTTATACAACTCATTCATAACTGTATTGATACAGTGAACTCCATAATGATTGGCATGACATGATATGATATGACCTCTCAAACTCTCAGGCACTCACTTATAAGCGCTTTAACCTGGGAAGCATGATGGTGAATCTGGAGTCTATCTCAGGAACACTGGGCATCATGAGGCAGGAATACAACCTGGACGGGTCACTGGTCCATCACAGGGCACCATGTGCACACACACATACACACACACACACACATTCATAGTTCCCTAGAGTCAATCTATCTTAGTCAGTTCGCCTACTGCCATGTTCTCTGGAGGTGGGAGGAAACCGGGGGAACCCGTAGGAAACTCACACGGACGCTCGGAGAACATGTGGAACTCCATGCGGACAGTAACCCGAACTCAAGATCGAGCCCGGGATCCTGGAGCTGTGAGGTGGTAATGGTATTGCAAGTATTAATTAGACCCTACTATTAACTGTTGACACAGAATATTTTAAATGGTTTGTCATCTAGGGAAAAAAAGATCTGATAATCCATACACTTACACTCGGAAATGTGAAGTCTATGGGACTTCATGGGAATGACGCCATTTTCAACCTTCATGCATTTGACTGAGTTTTGTTTTATCTAACGGTAGTTCCTAGTAGGTCGGGGTTCGATTCCCACCGCGGCTCTGTGTGTGCAGAGTATACATGTTCTCCCAGTGCTGCAGGGGTTTCCTCCGGGTACTCCGGTTTCCTCCCCCAGTCCAAAGACATGCATGGTAGGCTGATTGGCGTGTCCAAAGTGTCCGTAGTGTATGAATGGGTGTGTGAGTGTGTATGTGATTGTTGCCCTGCGATGGATTGGCACCTTGTCCAGGGTGTACCCCGCCTTGTGCCCGATGCTTCCTGGGATTGGCTCCAGGTTCCACGTGACTCTGAAAAGGATAAAGCGGTATAGAAGATGGATGGATGGCTGATTGGATAGTTCCTAGTAGTTCCCAGTCCTAATGACATCTATAATTCCTAGTTCTAGACATCATCTACCAGTAATTCCCAGATCATGGTACACCTGTAGATCTTCTATCTTCTCTATCTTCTATCTAGAATTCTATCTTCTAACAGAAATTCCCAGTCCCAGATACACATATACTGTAGCTCCTAGTTCCAGATGCCATCAACTCAAAATTAAATTGTTGACCGAATATGCCCAAAGGTCCTAGGTCCAGATAGCGTCTAAATCCGTGTTCAAATTTTGTTAGTAACAAGCTAGCCAGCTAACTGTGAAGAGTGATGTATATTTCCTCGTAGATACAGTAAACTGTATAGTCAGTGTTATAGATTTATCAAGTGAATACATGCATGTCTGTATGATGATTACTCTAAAGCAGATACTTGTATATACAGCATGACTCATTTAAAGGTCAGAAGTGTTACTGTGCTGATTTGAAGTCACTTGGTGAACTTGATGGAAGACCATCCTGAGTTTTTCCGAGTAGCTTTATTTCCTGGTCAGAAGTCAGGAATGATGAGATAAGACCTGCAGCATTAGCTTCAACCAAATCTCTTCATCATCCACCACCATGAGGGCATTTTCACAGCCAGAAATTCAAAAAAAAAAAAAAAAAAAAAAGAAGAGTCTGGAAAATATTGAAAATGTGGCAGGAATTGGACCTATCGTCTTGCAGAGGGATGCAAAGGAATTTCAGAATTGCGCATTTCATCGATTCTGCTTCATCGAGGTCAAATTTTCGAACGATATGTCGTTTCCTCCGTAACGCCACACTGTTTGGAAGAGCTGCAGGAAAGAGGCTACAAACCACAGCTCATGAACGTCACCAGGTGACTTGGGAATGACAGCTGGAATCATGGCTTGCGGATATGAGCGCTGCATTCAAGGAAAAGCCCCGAAGCACACCGGAAAATCCAGAGGGGAATCGTCCATGTTACAGGGCTGTTTTACAGCTGTTGGTCCAGAAGTTAACGTGAAGATAAATTCTACTGTACACTTCGACATACATGAAAAAACGTACACAAGTTTCACTAAACCAATATATACATATATATCCAATAACTCATATAACACTGTGCTGCTTGTACTAATATATGAACAACATACTCTTAAACTCTTAAATATAACATGTTACTTAGCACAATTTTCATATACATTACTTGTACAGACACAGTTTTAGAACTTATACAATTATTATTATTATTATTATTATTATTATTATTAGAAGCTATATTGAAATTTGCTAATCAAAACTTTCTTTTTCAAAACAACTGTTACTAAGGTACGTTATTAATCTGTACAACTCTAAAATAATCAACTCCAGTATTGAAGCTCATGCTAATACTCTTACATATGTACTTATGCTAATATGCTAATCAGCAATCGTTGTAATTGTACAGTGTATATCCCTTTCAATTAAAAAAAAAAAATCAATAAACTTATACCAGATTACAGAAACTTAATATACTAATCATATAGGCTGCTAATACAGCACTACTGGTGAGGAAACTGAAAACCTTGAAAGTGCGACATCATTTACAATCACATCACATGTTTTTTAACCAAATCGGACACTTGTTAAGCGTTGAACGAAATGGAGATGTCGAAAAGTTATACACCTTAGCGACACGTATTTAAAATATATATATATATATATATATATATATTTTTTTTATATCCTATATATATATAGGATTTCATTTGATTCAACTAGTATAACTGATCAACATACAGTATACAAAGCCATATATTTATTTATTTATTTATTTATTTATTTATTTATGTTCAAAATATGTGTCACAAAGGTGTATAACTTTTCGACATCTCCAGATATATATAAAACAATCAATAGACACTAATAAACATATAATAATCAATAAATTGTTCTCATTAACATCATAAAAAAAAGCTAATAATCAATGTATATTTATTGACAATTTATTTACAAGGGTGAGTCGAACGAAAACCTTCATTTGTTTTCTCACTTTGCATTGTTTATTGCGAATAGGTGTCACAAAACTGTATGATTATTTTTGTAAAAACTCTTTGTATATATATATATATATATATATATATATATATATATATATATATATATATATTCAAGTTCCTTTTAAAGTCAAGGAGGTGAGTCGAGAGGACGATGAACACACCCTGAACAGGGTAAGAGAGCTGTACACTTAGACAAGGCAGGTGTGTACTATAGTTTATATTGAAGCTTTTTGAGCCTTTTATTTAATAACATAAAATTATTTAGTATCAGGGAAGAGGGAAGACTGTCTCCCTCTGCTGGTGGGGCTGAACCAGGCCGTCTCACACACACTTACACACGCCCTGGCTGTAAATAACAGCAGGCCTGCGTCTTCGGTGACCTCACCGGCCTTGGGCATGAAAATGAAATCAGCCTGAAACCCTGAAAAGCACTGCTAGATCGCTTAGTGTAAAATAACACACTCTTGCCCATTGCCATTTTAAGGTCTGAAAGGATTTCAGTTTAGAGGGCGGGTGGGGGTAAAAAAATAAAATAAAATAAAGAGTGACCATGAGCTCATGAATCATTCGTAGCATGGTCAGACGGTCTTCGGTGCATAAAAACCTCATTTTCACCACCATCATCCCAAGCAACCCGAGTTCTGGCTCGTCTGAGAGGTTTTCCACTCGTGACGTACAGTATGACCGTAAATGGGGGGGAAAAATAAATAAAATGCAAAAAAGTTCCGAATGTATAATATTTACGCATGTTGCTAGGTCAGATTTGATGCACACAAGTGTTTTGTTTTTTTAAAAAATAATTTCAAAAAAAGGGGGACAGGAATTCATACAAAACAGAGGCATGCAGGTAATCACGCACTGGTCTGGTCTGGACTTGTTCCTCGAGTTCAATTCTTCATGGCTGACTGCACTCACGAGATCTCTGACCTCTGATCCTCTACTCACCTTGTCTCATGTAATGCACACCGTATAATTAGCCTGAACAAAAGTGTATACATGAGTATTATCATGTCATGCTAAATGATATCGTTCGCTCCGAACATACTTACTGTTAGTCAAAACCTCAATTCAACTCTTTGGATTTCAAACACAGCTTAATCCTTACAGCGCTGATGAATAAATAGAGTATACATACCCACTGTTAAAGTTGATGAGTTCAACGCTTCAGATGGATTATAATGGATTCGGTGGCAGTAGGTTCGAAACTAATCTGAAACGTTTCGTGATTTCCCGCTGTATCCTTGGCACTTCCTGATGTTTTCCTGATATTTTTATGGCTCCTTGTGAAAAATTCTTTCCTGATGTCTTTCTGGTGTTTTTTCCGATGTACTATCTACAGGGCTTCCTGATGGTTTCCTTGTACTGTATATTCCTAGAATTTCTCTAGAAATTTCTTCTTGCTGTATCCTTGGCGCATCCTGGTGTATTTCTGGTTCCTTATAAAAAATATTTCCAGGTGTTTTTCTGATGAATCCGTGGGTCTTCCTCGTGTTTTCCTGGTGTCTTTCTAATATTTTCCTTGTGGTTTTTCCCCCTGGTGCATTTTTGGGTCTTCCTAGTGTTTTCCTCATATGTTCTGGTGTCTCTCTAGAATTTTCCTAATGTTTTCTCTGGCATATCATTGAGGATTCCTGGTGTTTTCTACTGGTGTATATTCTTGTTTTCCTGGGATTTTTTTTTCTGACTCCTCATAAAAATACTTTCCTGGTGTCTTCCTGGTGTTTTTGTGTTAATCCGTGGGTCTTCCTATGGTTTTCCTCATGTATTCCTGGTCTCTTTCAAGCATTTTCCAAGTGTTTTTACTGGTATATCCTTCAGGTATTTCCTGATGTCTTCTTGTTGTTTTTCTGAAGTATCCATGGATCTTCCTAGTGTTTTCTTGATAGTTCCCTGGTGTCTAACAAATACTTTAATGGTATATTTCAGGTATTTTCCTAGTGCGTTCCATGTGTATACTTTGGTCTTCCTGGTGTTTTCCTTGTACATGTATGTTCCTGGTGTCTTCCTAGCAGCTTCCTAGAGTTTTCCCGGTGTAATCTTTTAAGTAAAAACCTACTTTTTTCCTGGTTTATCTTTGGATCTTCTTTGAGAGTTCCTATAGTCTCTTATTAGCATTCTCCCAGTGTATTTTTAATTGGTGTGTACTTAGGACATCGTGGTGTTTTACAAATACTTTGATGGTGTCATTTCCTAGTGTTTTCTGGTGTCTCCCTGCTGTATTTTTGTAGTGTTCTCCTTGTTTCTTGGTTTCTGTTTCTATTATGTTCCTAGCGTTTTTTTTCCCCTGGTGTATCCTTGGCTCTTCCTGGTATTTTCTTCGTGCTTTACAAACTATTTTCACAGTGTCTTTTGGGTATTTCCAGGCCTACTGTATCCTTGTGTCTTCCTGATGTTTTCCCTAGATGTTCTTGGGGTACATCTGGTCTATCCTTGTGTCTTTGCAGTGTTTTCCTGGTTACTTTCTGGTGACTTCCTAGTGCTTTCCTGGTGTATCCTTGTGTCTTCCCATTGTCTTCCTGGCTTCTCCTTGTGCTTTCCTGGTATTTCATACAGAAACTTTCCTGGTGTTTTCCTGACGTCTTTCTGGTTGTTTCCTGATTCTTTCTCGTGTCTTCCTGGTGTTTTCTGTATCTCTGTACTCCTAATCATAGTTTTCCGCTTTCTAATATTGACTCACTCCTGGATACATCATAATTTTAGTGTCTCAAATTGTGTAATTTGTGTATTCATAGTGTGAGTATGAGTTGCTCTACATACAAAAAATAAAATAAATAAATAAATAAATAAAAGATAGGTAGAGCTAACGCTTAAATTTGAAATTGTTTTAGGTTGACTTCCTTCATTTTGCCCTGAAGCTAGGAGGCTACCAATAATGCTAACAGGTAAGGGATGATAATAGCTACCAGTTTAACAGTGTGTGAAATGGAAAACAGTTCATTTTATGAAAAAAAAATAATAAACTGGAGAAATGAACCACCTCTCTCTCTCTCTCTCTCTCTCATCACTATTAATCATATTGTTAAAATATTATATAGTTGATTCATGGATTCATTACTAAGCAATTAAACTTATTTATAATCATTTTCATTATTTAATTATAATATAATTATTTAATTACGTTAAACTGTATTATTCAAAAGCATAAACAGGCCTAGTCTACACTATTAGTTCTGATAAACCATAAACACACCACAATCATTAACACTGACAACATAATGGAACATGATTTTTTTTTTTTAAAAAATCAAAAAAAAAAAAAAACAGCTAGTCAACTTTGTTTGAGAGATTCTCCAGAGTCTGAGCATTTACTGTTTATTTGAGAATATTCTCTAATGATAGCTGGGTAGTTTTGTTTGGCAATGCTCTCTAAAGTTACCTAATTTTGTTTAAGAATATTCTCTAAAGTTTGTTTTGTTTGAGAATTCTATGTTAGCTAGTCTGTTTTGTTTGAATATATTCTCTAAAGTTAGCTTGCTACGTTCGGTGATAATCTCTAATGTTAGCTGGCTACGTTTCGTGATACTCTCTAATGTTCACTGGCTACGTTTGGTGATAATCTGTAATGTTAGCTGGCTACGTTTGTTGATACTCTCTAAAGTTAGCTGGCTACGTTTGTTGTTACTCTCTAATGTTAGCTAGCTACATTTGGTGATACTCACTAATGTTAGCTGGCTACGTTTGGTGACACTCTCTAAAGTTAGCTGGCTACGTTTGTTGATACTCTCTAATGTTAGCTAGCTACATTTGGTGATACTCACTAATGTTAGCTGGCTACGTTTGTTGATACTCTCTAATGTTAGCTGGCTACGTTTGGTGACACTCTCTAATGTTAGCTGGCTACGTTTGTTGATACTCTCTAATGTTAGCTGGCTACGTTTGGTGATACTCTCTAATGTTAGCTGGCTACGTTTGGTGATACTCTCTAATGTTAGCTGGCTACATTTGGTGACACTCTCTAATGTTAGCTGGCTACGTTTGTTGATACTCTCTAATGTTAGCTGGCTACGTTTGGTGACACTCTCTAATGTTAGCTGGCTACGTTTGTTGATACTCTCTAATGTTAGCTGGCTACGTTTGGTGATACTCTCTAATGTTAGCTGGCTACGTTTCGTGATACTCTCTAATGTTAGCTGGCTACATTTGGTGGCACTCTCTAATGTTAGCTGGCTATGTTTGTTGATACTCTCTAATGTTAGCTGGCTACGTTCGGTGATACTCTCTAATGTTAGCTGGCTACGTTCGGTGATACTCTGTAATGTTAGCTGGCTACGTTCGGTGATACTCTCTAATGTTAGCTAGCTACGTTTGGTGATACTCTCTAATGTTAGCTAGCTACGTTCGGTGATACTCTCTAATGTTAGCTAGGTGGTTTTGTTTAAGTATATTCTCTAATGTTAATTAGGTAGTTTTGCTTGGTGATATTTTCGAAAGCTAGCTAGTTTGGTTTGAGAATTTAATATTTGTTAAATAGTTTGAGAATATCTATAATGTTAGTTTGGTAGTTTTGTTTAAATGCTGTATAACCTTAACTAGCTTTGAGATTTTAATGGTAGATAACTTGTTTTATTCGAGTATATCTCTAATGTTAGTTAGGCAGTTTTGTTTGGTATTTTCTAAAATAGCTAGCTTTGTTTGAGAATGTAACATTTGCTAAATTGTTTTGTTTGAGTACATATCTAATGTTAGCTATCTAGCTGTGTATGATATTCTCTCAAGTTTTATTTGAGAGTCACATAGTTTTATGTCTCACACACACACACACACACACACACACACACACACCAAAACGCGAACTAGAGTGTGGTTATCATCTTGTCCACTCCTGTCTGTGAATCATCTGTGTGTTCTTATTTTCAAACCTGTTTTTCTCTCAGTGGACTATCTCTCTCTCTCTCTTTCTCTCTCTCTCTCACTCTCTGTCTAATTTCCCCCCTCTGGTTCTGAACACACACATATCTTTCTCACCACCTTGAGGCCATCAGAACTTCTACAACAATCAAAGCTGAAGAGATAAAAGTGAACATCCAAACCATCCCACCTGTGCAGACCACCAGAAACACACACACACACACACACACACACACACACACACACACACAGACACACACACACACTGATCCCCTTGTGTTTCCAGCAGCCTGTAATTACAGCGTGAGTGCCGTGTCACCCAGCCAAGTGTGTGTTATTAGCTGCTCTTATCTTCTTGCAGGCGAGGCTCAGATCACCTGCAGCAATCGTTCACACCTGCAACTGCGCCCTTTATCTTCATCCTCTTCTTTTTCTTCTTTCTCGGCAGAGGAGCGTGTGGGAGGAAGAGCACGTTTACACCCGAGGCACCAGTTTACACCTGAGACACAATGTTATTTCATGTACAGATTAATTCCGTTCACTGCCGTGTAATTCAACAAGGATGCTTTATTTTATTGCAGCCTTTTACACACAATTCTGAAAATGCTTTTTAACATGATCCTCACTTAGTTTAGATCTTCGCTCTGAACCTGAGCAGGTTTTTTTTTAAGTAAAAAAAAAAAAAAAACTAAGCATAAATATCACAAAAATAGTGATGTAAAGCAAGGGTTCTCAAACTTTTTGCAGGCAGGGACCACCTTTTAAAAAAAAAAAAAAAAATTTAAATCCACATTTTATCCACTTTTAAATGTGTACAATAATATTTCGGTCTAAGCATTGGAGGCATGTTGGTTTTAAACCTTCCCACTCCCAGAACACATTTCTATTAAAGTTCAAATTAACGTTAATTATACTTGACTTAGTTCCAGTAAATATGAAAGTTCGTCAGATGAAGATGAAAAGAAAGAAGGGAAGCCAGTTTCACTAGAACCACCTTTCACGGGGAAGGTAGCTGTTGTGCTATAAAGTGGGTGTGACTTCTACAGGATCTATTTCCACTAGCGGAGCAAAAATAAACAGAACGTTTGGCCATATTTGTGTCCGAAATGTCAGTTATTAATATTCATTTCTTGTTTATAGAACTGTTGTATAAAAGCAATATCACACTCTCAATCATGCGGTTATACTGAGTGTTGGGACGGTTGCGATTAGCTACAGCACTCGCCCAGAGCCTTGCTGATATTCAGAATAACTGCACTCTATGAGAATTCAGTAATAATTATGACAACTTTAACAATGATGGGGTTTGAGTTTTCCACAACTTTAAGAAAATCCATCCATCAATCCATCCATTTTCCATACCGCTTATCCTACACAGGGTCATGGAGAACCTGGCGTCTATCCCAGGGAATTCGGGGGACAAGGCAGGGGACACCCTGGACGGTGTGCCAAACCATTGCAGGGCACAATCACACACACACTCACACACCCATTCACACACTATGGACAATTTAGACATGCCAGTCAACCTACAACACATGTTTGGACTGGGGGAGGAAACCGGAGTACGGGGAGAACATGCACACTCTGCACACACAGGGTGGAGGCGGGAATTGATCCCCCAACCCTGGAGGTGCAAGTCACCCTGCCCTTTAAAAACCACTGACTCCTTGGCTACACTTCAAGGACCCCTGGGGATCACCAGACACCAGACTGCACTATTGGGCTGGTTGTTCACTAATCGTAGGGTCGGCGGTTCGATTCCCGGCCCACGTGACTCCACATACCGAAGTGTCCTTGGGCAAGACACTGAACCGCAAGTTGCTCCCGATGGCAAGTTAGCGCCTTGCATGGGAGCTCTGCTACCATTGGTGTGTGAGTGTGAGTGTGAATGGATGAATGAGATCCAGTGTAAAGCGCTTTGTAGAACCGCTACGGTTAAAAAAGTGCTATATAAGTGCAGACCATTTACCATTTTGAGAACTATGGATGTAAAAGACTACATATGGTAATAAACTGATGGATGATATCAGTACCTGGTTGTTTTAGAGTTTACACTTTTGCATGAAGCAACAGCATCAGGGTTACTAGGTCTGCTTTATCAAATAAGCTTAAATGACCACACAAACCTCTCAAAACACTAAAACTCTAAATTGTCCTGCTGGCAAACCCTATAGCTGGGCTCTAGATTAGATCGTAAATGATCTCCTATCACAAAAATGGTTGTAAATAAGGAATAACGTACAGAAGCTTCTGACATAACCTACATAGCTAACTTTGTTTGAGGAAAGTGTCTTGTTGACACTGGGGAATGCACTCAAATGATAGCTAGTTTTCTTTGGGATATTTTGTGCTAACTAGTCAGTTTAGTGTAGGAATGTTAGCTAATGTGAGCTAGTCTTGTTTTGATATTTTTGTTAGCTACCTAGTTTTGTTTAGGAAATATTCTCAATTATTAGATAGCTTTGATTGAGATATTTTGTGTTAGCTAACTAGTTTTGTACGGGGGATATTTTCTAATGTTAGCTATTGTTTGGGATATTCAATGTTAGCAAGCTAGTTTTGTCTATTGAATATTATCTAATATTAGCTAGTTTTGTTTGGGATATTCGGTGTTAGCTAGCTAGTTTTGTCTGGAGAATATTATCTAATATTAGCTAGTTTTGTTTGGGATCTTTGGTGTTAGCTAGCTAGATTTGTCTAGGGAATATTATCTAATATTAGCTAGTTTTGTTTGGGATATTCGGTGTTAGCTAGCTAGTTTTGTCTAGGGAATATTATCTAATATTAGCTAGTTTTTTGGGATACTCGGTGTTAGCTAGCTAGTTTTGTCTAGGGAATATTATCTAATATTAGCTAGTTTTGTTTGGGATATTCGGTGTTAGCTAGCTAGTTTTGTCTAGGGAATATTATCTAATATTAGCTAGTTTTGTTTGGGATATTCGGTGTTAGCTAGCTAGTTTTGTCTAGGGAATATTATCTAATATTAGCTAGTTTTTTGGGATACTCTGTGTTAGCTAGCTAGTTTTGTCTAGGGAATATTATGTAATATTAGCTAGTTTTGTTTGGAATATTCGGTGTTAGCTAGCTAGTTTTGTCTAGGGAATATTATCTAATATTAGCTAGTTTTGTTTGGGATATTTGGTGTTAGCTAGCTAGTTTTGTCTGAAGAATATTATCTAGCGTGGGATAGATTTGGTTGGGTTATTTGGCGTTAGCTAGCCATTTTTGTTTAGGGAATGTTCTAAAATGGTATTTACTTCTGTTTAGGAATTTTTTTTAATCTAGTAACTAATTAACTAGTTTCTAACTAACTAGTTTTGTTCAAGGGCTTTTTTATTAATTTTTGTGACAGTTTCCCAATTTACAGCATGTTCATGTATGAAATCCTCTCTAATGCTAGCTTAGTTTTGTTTTGTTTTGTATTATTTGGATGCACATTTTCATAATACTACTTTAAGATGATGTTTTATGTTTCCAGCTTATGCAGTCTCATCTAAAGCATAGCCTTCAGTCAGTAAAAGTTTTACAATTGGTTATGACTTCTAACAAATTCAATAAATTATGGTGTAGAGATAGTGATGTGAGCGTGGGACGACTACATTGCCTGTAGCTGTGTGTGTGTCCTTGTGGCCTTGGCAGTGTTCCTAAATTCAAAGAAACAGGTCTGTGATATGATAAATGCTTGAGGCCAAAAACTCATTAAGGTTCCCGTTTGAAGCCTGTGTAGACAGCCACTGGTCCACCCAGCACAAAATTCCTCTCATTCTCTCCTGAACACGACACAAAACAAAGTGTTGTTTTAACAATGTGGGGTTTGTGTGGGAGTGTGAGCGCATGTAGGTGTATGTGTTTTAAATATGCGACCTTAGGTCGAGTGTTAAGGTTGCTAGAAGTTAGCTAAATGTGTTAGCAAAAATAATTATGAATTTGCTAGTAAATTGTGAGTAAAAATCAACACAATGTATTAGCTAACATTTCTAATTTTCTTTAGTTATATTAGTTTCAGGAAGTGTAAATACATTGCTAGCTACGATTATCTTTTCAATGGTTAGTGAAATCATCGCTGTTGTCACTGCAATTATTGTAATTTTATTTTTTTAAAAATAGTAAATCACATTCCAAACAGTGCTTGTTCAGTGCAAACTCATAAATTTTCTTGTTTTGTTTGTGGGATTTCAAATATTTGACCCCTAAAAATAGTTAGTAAACTTGTTAGCAAAAAAAAAAAGTAGTTTTTCCAGTTACATTTCAAACAAAAGGAAATCAAATGATTTTGCAGATGCTAAGACTAAATTTGCTAGAAAATTGTGAGTAAAAATCAACAAATCATCAATTATAATTTCAAATATTAGCGAAATCATGTTGTCCTTGTCATTATTGTAAAGTTATTTATCTTACATTAAACTACATTAGAAAAGTTGTTTAGCTCAAACTTGAAAATTTGTAGTTGTTTCCGAAATGGTTGCTTAGATTGCTAGTTAGAAAAACATTGTTGTAAACTCTAACATTATTTATGAACAAAATTGGAATTACATTACATTGTTTTGCTAATCCGAAGTTTTAAATGCACAACTGCTCCAAAGTCAAATACCGTTCCACTGTAGCTGCTAGCTACAGCTAGCATAGTTAGCAAAATTCCAAAAGGAGCTGCTAAATGTGTAAGCTACAGTTTGGCAAGTACTTCCAGTACTTTTAGTACTTTTAAATATAAATGATTTTGTTTCAGTTGTCTTTGTTGTTAATATTATGTGTATAGCTGCTTCAGCAATGCTTTGTTTGCACATTTTCAAAGCAAGCTTCTAAACTGATGTTTATCCACAAAGCTGGGTGGAAGAAGAATTCTTTCATTTAGGTCCTAACTTGACTCGACAGACTAGATGTTTGGATTGCCTAATTAATGATTGATGACTTTAGATGAAACAAACCGCGGAGCCTGAAAAAAAAAAAAAACCTTATGTTTGACATTATGAAACAAAAATAAACAGCCGGAGGAAGTACAGTCACAGTTCTTTTATGAATAAGGGATTGACAGCTTTGGATTCCACGCAACGTATTATAATTGAAATGTTTCTTCGTGAGAACAAACACACAAAGCTGCAGTTTGGACTGTAGTCATCAGATTAGTAATTTAGCTAATCTTGGATAAATAATTCTCTTAACTTTAACATTCACTTTGATCTTTTATACAAGAAATAGAAATGGCTACACATAATGCTAACCAGCTGGCTAACAACCGCTGACAGGATTTCCTAGAGGATTTTAAAGTTATATTCTAATGTGCAAAATCCTCATTAGTAAAGCTAGCCAACTTGCTAGGTCATGTTAACGTGACAGAATTTCTGACAGGATCCCCCCCCCCAATTTGGTTATGATAAGTCAGCTAACTAATGTAAGCTAACTTGACATTCAAGAAAGGATTTTAAGCCATATTCATAAAATTTTACTCAATGCTAGCTAGCTTGCTAATATAAGCTGAGGATTTGTAAGGGGAGTTATTAACCATATTGCTTGTTCTTCATCAACTGGCTAACATGAGCTAACCTGACAGGATTTCTGGGTGTTCAATGCTGATGCTAACAATCTAGATAGCACGAGCTAAGCTGACAATTTCTAAGATGATTTTTAAATCATATTCATAAATGTGCAAAAAGACCTTCATTAGTAAGGCTAGCCAGCTGGCTAACCTGGGCTAAACGGACAGGATTCACGTTCATAAAAGGTCAATGCTAATTATAGCCAGTTAGCTGGCAAAAGCTAATTTGACAGACTTTCTTAATGGATTTTTTAAGCCACATTTGTAAATATTCACTGTTAACTAGCTAGCTAGTTGGCCCTAACCTGTCAGGATTACCTGCCAGGATTACCCCTAAATAATATTCATAATTGCTCATTGGTAACTTGAGTTATCTAGCTAACATGTGGTAACCTGATAGGATTTTGTGTTATACTCATAAAAGTTCACTGATAATTCTAGACAGTTAGCTAGCATAAGCTAATTTGACAGGACTGCATTTGTAAACATTAACTGCTTGTATTAAATAACTGGCCTACATGAGCTGCTCACTCTAGCTAGCTAGATAACCTAGCCAGAGATTTTTAAGTAATATTCATAATTCATTAGCATAAGCTAATTTGACAGGATTGCTTTTTATTATTATTATTATTATTATTATTATTATTATTATTATTATCATCATGCAAACAAAGATAGTGACACTATTTACATGTGACAAATACAAAATAACCAAGGCAAACAAACAGCTGATATTCAGCTATTCTGATAACTCCCTATGTATATATGTGTGTGTGTGTGTGTGTGTGTGTGTAAGTGTATCTGGGGTGGGAGTGGAAGCATATAAACAAAAGAACATCTAGAAATGTATAACAGACATAGCAATAGTAAAAACAAATAATAATGACAATAATAATGGCAATAATAATAATAATAAAATAAATTTTTTAAAATAATAATAATCATAATAAACAATTCATCAGGAATGGGGGGGGTTGGAGGGTGAGGAAGTGGACAAATAATAATAGTAGAAGTAGTATTAGTAATAATAATAGTAGTAGTAGTAGTAGTAATAATAATAATAATAATAATAATAATAATAATAATAATAATTCTATATTATTAGTAAGACTGCCTCTGATCTCTCCGTGATCACGGCATAAGTTAGTCCCTCGCCCATGTCACGCCACAACGGGCCAACAAGGAGAGATGCCGTGAGACACAGGGCCCAAGGCCCGTCCCCCATCCCCACCACAGACCGCCACACACATGCCACGCTTACCCTGTTTTTTTTGTTTGTTTGTTTGTTTGATTGATTGATCGGGGGTTTGTTTTGGACGGGATTTCTTAATGGATTTGTTTGCAGCTCATTATAGGTAGCTGGCTAACACAAGCTAACCTGACAGGATTTCTCTGAGGATTTTTAAAATCCTTATTGCTAATGCAAGAGCATAAAATGTCTCTTTTAACACTTTTCTTGTCATATATAAATCTGGTCCTGGGAGCTTTCAGATGTTGTGTCTCTCTCCATCTCTCTTTTTCCCCTCTCTGTCGTTTTGTTCCTTTAAATAAAAAGTCATCTCCGCCAAACACTCCCTGACGAATGTCCTTACATCACAACTGCAGTAAAACCACAGTAGGCTAAATAAACCACAGGAAGATCGACAGCCTGATATAGACAGAGAGAGAGAGAGATAGAGAGAGAGAGAGAGAGGGAGAAAGTAAACCTGCTGGATTTAACATCATTTAGCATGTTCCCATGTTTACAGCTGCAGTAATGGTGCGGAAAGTGTGAGCGAGCTGCTCTCTCTCTCTCTCTCTCTCTCTCTCTCTCTTGCAGAAGAACCACTAAGATCTGGATCGGTTGAGTGATGAATGTGTATGCAAGTTGAGCTGCATTTCTAAATGAACTCTGAGGTTTCTTAATAACGATTTCTAATATTAGCTACAGCGGCAGACAGGGTTCGGCCACGCGAACGAGACTCACAGAGCCATGACGCATGGCAGAGGTCAGCCCGGGGCTTCTGCTGCTTTATTTGTGTACGATCATGAGGGCAGAGAAATTACAGAGAAGGGTGAGGGGTGACTTTTATTCGTACATTTCCATTCAATGCTAGCTAAGGATTTCTGAGGGGAATTATCCAGACATGTTGATTGTTCTTAATCAGCACATCTGGCTATATGAACTAACCTGAGACGATTTCTGAGAGGATGTGTGTTGATTGTTAAAGATAACTAGCTAGAAAGAGCTAACCTGAGAGGATTTCTGTGAGGATGTGTTTACTGATAAAGTTAACTAGCTAGCTAATAGGAGCTAACCTGAGAGGATTTCTGAGAGGATGTGTTTACTGTTAAAGATAACTAGCTAGCTAATAGGAGCTAACCTGAGAGGATTTCTGAGAGGATGTGTGTTGATTGTTAAAGATAACTAGCTAGCTAATAGGAGCTAACCTGAGACGATTTCTGAGAGGATATGTGTTGAGTGTTAAAGATAACAAGCTAGAAAGAGCTAACTTGAGAGGATTTCTGTGAGGATGTGTTTACTGTTAAAGATAACTAGCTAGCTAATAGGAGCTAACCTGAGAGGATTTCTGAGAGGAAATCCTTCCTTAGTAAAGCAAACCAGATAACTAACCTGAGCTAACAACATGATTTCTGAGAGGATTTAGTTGCTCACTGGTGACTCTAATCAGCTAGCTAACATATAAGCTAACCTCAGAGGATTTTAGGTCACATTCATAGACGTTCACAGCTACTTCTAGCCGAACAGTATTTCTTACTGGATTTTTTTTTTTAGTCACGTTTGTAAACATTCACTACTAACGCTAACTAGAGAGAGAACGAGATGACAGAAAAAGTGAGAGAACACAGACAGGAAGAGAAGGAGACAAATACAGGACAGCAGGATAGAAATAAAGAAGATGCGAGGAGAGCCCAGAGATAGTCAATTAGATGGGAGATAGAGAAAGGAAAGAGGAAAATGGTGGAAAACACAGATCAAAAGGAGAGAGAATAGAGGGAGGGAAAAATGGAAACAAGACAGAAACAAAAGGAGCTAAAAAAAATAAAGTGCAGGGGGAAATAAACAGATAGAGGAAAAAGACAGAAAGAATGACAAAAAGAGAAACAAGGATGAGACAGAAGAGAAAGAAATGAAGAAACAAGACAGGACAGAATGAGAGGGGATGGAGAAAGAGGTAAAGGGAAAGAAACAGAAAAACAAAGACCGAGAGAAGGAAAATTGAAGAGAGAAGAAAATTGGGATAGATAGAGATTGAGAAAGAGGACAGACGGCAGGAGATAGTCAGCTGCAGGTACCTGAAATTATATAAATAAATAAAAGTAAACCCTAATTATTCACACAAGATGCTTGAACTACTTTTGTTTTTTTTTTAAAAAAGAAACATAAATACTGGAAAACAGCCCTTACGTTGAAGTTTTTAAAGTTGCTTTTGAAGTTATAAAATTCATTATTTTATTTATCATTTTAAAATCACATTCTGTATTGGATTATAAATTTTTTAAAAAACCCAACAGATTGCAGTTAAACAACAGAAAAAGACACTGAAGCACCTACACCTTTACCCTAATCAAAAATTTCAGATTTTATTATTCATATGCCTTTTGGAAACGGATCTAAGCCCTATACATGCCTTACCTTCTTTCCCTGGTAAATCTGAACTACATCCATTTTATTTGCATGTTGGAACCTGATTGGCTCTTATATTTTATGATGTAATAACACTTTCCTGTCACATGTTTAGTTTTTAAACACCTGAAATAATTCCTACGAAAGCTTTATTTATTTGTTTGTTTGTTTATTTGTTTATACATATAGCACCTGTCTCTCAGTTAAATAATCTATATTATATAAAGACAAGAGTGACTTTAATAACTATGTAATATCATTTTGCAGCTCCATATGCAGGGTATTGATATTACTGTTATGTCATCATAAAAAAAAATTATATTACATGTAAAACATCATTATGAAATTATATTTAAATTATATAAATGTATTAATTATTTGATCTTGGAAAATGGATCCTATCCTGTCGGAACACTGATGTATACGAGAGTTGGCTTTTTGGGAAAACACCCATCAAGTCTGTGGGAAAAGTAGTGAATTAAAAAGATTCGATGAATAAACTAAACTTCAGCCAAAGATAATTTTGGTGTCGGGGAAAAAGAAAAAAAATCTTCTGGAAAAAAGTTATAATTTCAATCTGAAGCATCTGTAGCATCTGCAGACTGGAAGATATCATTAGTGTGGATTGGAATAAATGATGGTGTAGCAAGTGTGTGTTCCAGTGTGTGTGTGTGTGTGTGTGTGTGTGTGTGTGTGTGTGTGTTTGGCTGGCACTCTTTGGATGATGTCATCTTGTCGTTGGTGTTTGAAACCAAACAGAACAGTAGTTGATAACACAAACACGTGTTCATAAATTGGTTTAACGTTTGTAAAACATCTGGATGGAAAGATAATCAAAAGGTGAAAGGAAGTGAGAGAGAGAGAGGGAGAGAGAGTGAGAGAGAGAGAGAGAGAGAGAGAGAGAGAGAGACAGAGAGTCCAAGTAGCTCTTGGTCCTTTGTGGAAACCACAGAAGGTTCCCAAGTCTGCCAAGAGCCATTTACTCCATTTTCCTCCATTATAGAGGAACATGAGCGCTCGTGTGAAGCTACACTCTTAAAGACCGAGCCCATGACCGTATGAAACCAGAGAGGATGGACAGATAGGTCGGATAAAAGAAAACCAAATCCGAAAACTGTTTGCAGGACAAATGATGGGGTACAAAGGCTAAGATCATACCGTAACACAAACCACACCAAAGAGGACGAGATTTTAGCTCTGGGCCATTTTGGTTATTTGTTTATTTTTCCAAGGCCTTTTTTTTTTTTTTGAAAGAAACCCTTTGACAAAACTTTAAATGTATACAATGTGTCACTTAAACCAAATGTAATCGATCAGCCCAAATATGTTTGGTGTTGAAAGTTTGTGCCCTTATACTTACACTGGATCAATGAAGGTACTTCTTTTTAAAATCATCTTCAGTACCGATACTGATACCGCTGCTACTGACATCCTGTTAATAACTAAAATGACGTCCTGGTGTGATGGCTTTTAACTTTTATCTTTTTATAACAATTCTCGTGTGTTTACTGCAACATGTACATGATAGTGATGTTCCAGGTCAGTATCGGCTTCTGATTTCAATACTCAATATTGGATCCATGCTTCTAAAAATACCTGAAGTACTATTTACACCGATCAGCCATAATATTAAAAGCACCTGCCTAATATTGTGTAGGTCCCCACTTTGGCACCAAAACAGCTCTGACCTATCGAGGCATGGACTCCACAAAAGACCTCTGAAGGTCTTGTTCGCAGCAGATCCTTTAAGTCCTCTAAGTTGTGAGATCGGGCCTCCATGGATCGGACTTGTTTGTCCGGAACATCATAGAGAAGCTCGATTGGATTGATTGAAATCTGGGGAATTTGGAGGCCGAGTCAACACCTTGAACTCTTTGTCATGTTCCTCAAACCGTTCCTGAACAATTATTGCAGTGTCAGGGCGCATTATCATGCTGAAAGAGACCACTGCCGTTAGGGAATACCGTCACCGTGAAGGGGTGTACTCGGTCTGCAGCGATGTTTAGGTAGGTGGTATGTGTCAAAGGTACATCCACATGAACGCCAGGACCCAAGGTTTCCCAGCAGAACATTGCCCAGAGCATCACACTGCCTCCGCCGGCTCGCCTTCTTCCCATAGTGCATCCTGGTGCCATCTCTTCCCCAGGTAAGTGATGCACACACACACACACACACAGCCTCCACGTGATGTAAAAGAAAATGATTCATCGGACCAGGCCACCTTCTTCCACTGCTCCACGGTCCAGTTCTGATGCTCACATGCCCATTGTAGGAGTTTTCGGTGGTGTACAGGAGTCAGCACGGGCGCTCTGACCGGTCTGCAGCTACGCAGCTCCGTACACAGCAAGCTGTGATGCTCTGTGTGTCCTGACTCCTTTCTATCAGAACCAGCGTTAACTTTTTCAGTAATTTCACGGGCTAGCCTTCACTCCTCACGCGCATCAGTGAGCCTTGGGCGCCCATTTCATGTGGACCAAAATAAAAAAAGAACAAACTATTTGAGCTGATCTTTTATTTATATTTATCTGAAATGTTAGGGATTTAAAAACAATTACAAAACAATTTCAGCGTATGTGATCTATATCTGCAAATCTGACTCGGGAATACCGTCGTATTTCAGATCAGACGGGCAGCTCGAGATGTCTCACCCGCACCGGGGATGAAAGCCAGGGGAAAAACCCAGAGTTAAAGGTGACTTTGAGGATACTTTTGTTCTTTAAGCGGCCCATTAGACGTAATCGTCTTCAAGGTCGGTGCTGTTACGCGCGGGGGCATGAAGAGAGCAGAAAAAGTCAGAGCAAATTTTCAGGGGGATTCTGGGAAGAAGCCACATCACTCAAGATGATCAGCACTCACATACGAACCACCATCTCATGCCGAGGCTTAATGTGTTTACTGGAGATTATTACACATATCCAAGCGGGACGAGGCCTATGGGTTTGTATTTTAACGTGTGTCGCAAATCCAGAGCAGTGATCAAAGCAAAAGGCGCAGGCTTTGTGGCTGAGAGCTGGAGCGTGACGGGTTTTAAGTGCAGAGATTTCACTGGCGAGCTTCTGAGAGGAGAAGTGTTTGTGTTGGCAGTGGAGACGCAGCAGGGTTAAGACAAAAAGCGGCGATGGGGGCGGCGCATGAGGGAGCACAGGAATAAGATAAGGCTTTAATTGAATTAAGAAGCCAGAGATCACATGTCAACTTCAAGCACAGTTAGCAATAAGAAATGTGGAAAAACGAGAGAGAGAGAGAGCGAGAGAGAGAGAGAGAGAGATACAGTTCAGTGCTCAAACAAGTGTGTGTGTGTGTGTGAGATGGAGCTTCAGGTTTTTTTCTTTAAAGAATAAAATGAAAAACAAACAGCTGGACCAGGTCTGAAATTGATTTTGGCTTTCAGAACCATGAAGTGAGCATGAACACACGCGAGAATTCGGAGATTTTGAATTTCCACGTTCTTTAAGCTTTGTTGCCATTAATAAAACAAAATATCACAACTTTTTTTATTTTTTTTTTATTTTAAATCCTCAATGTGTTGACTGTCTGTGAAGGAAAATGTTTCCATCATAATCTGAAGAAGTACAGCTTACCCTTTTGTCAAAACCATTTTTTAATGATATGTTCGGGGACATTTTCGTTGAGTGCCAACCGGTCGGAGGTCACAATCCCACACGACAGACAGTTTGGAAATGCCAGTCAGCCAACAGCGCATGTCTTTGGACTGGGGGAGGAAACTGGAGTGCCAGGAGGAAACCCCCGAAGCACGGGGAGAACGTGCAAGGGATTGGAACCCCCAACCTTGGAGGTGCGAGACAAACATGCTAACCACTAAGCCACCATGCCCCCTCCATTCATAACCAATCTTTTTCTTTTTTCTTTCTCAATATCAACAGATTATCCAGTTCGACATTGACATCACACAGACTTACTGATGTGGTTTAGGAAACGGTGTGTCTTACTCTCATCTATAAACATGAACAAAACGTCACTGCCTAGCAAAACACTGAAACCCTATGGAGGCGGCCATCTTGTTTGTTTGTTTTTCATGTAAGCGAAGACAGACAGCGATCATGGTCTACAGCTAAGAAGCTAATCGAGCGGTACATATAAAGAGACTGGTGCTCGAACCTGATTGGTCAGAAGGTGTTGATTTATTTTCTATAGCTCGCTTCAAATCGTAGGTGTAGTTTATATGATAATACGTGCTTATTTCTACAGCCTCGACTCGTTCACAGGGAGACTTGTATGGTGGACTGTTATATTGTGCTGTTATTTAACAAAAGAAAAATAACCATTTTTCAGTAGAGTCCTTTTTTTTAACATATACGGAAGAAGGAGTCTCCAGTACGAGTAAGCTTTCCGCCGCTGGAAGGAGACAAGCTGCGGTTTTTATTTATTTTGTCATACTGACTTCAAGAGAGAGAGAGACAGAGAGAAAGCCTGGTGAAGGAACGACCGTTTATAGCTGCTATAACGTAAGCGAGAACAAGATCTAACTTCCACAACAATAAATGTAACTATAAACAGATAAAAAGTATGACTCAAGGGTGATAACAGTAACTGTCTCACACAACCCTGTCTTTAAATATATCCCTATAACAGCATATTGGTGTGTTTTATTCCTCATATAAAGCAGACACTGGTGGCAAAAAAAAAACCAACAACTGGAAGATCAACAATGTTAACCAGACGAGAGAAGGACACAAGACTTCCATCATGTCTGAATAGTAGACAGGTTTACAGTCCTGATTACGTTCTTTGTTATGCGTCAAAAAGTGAAATGTTGACAAGCTAGTATCTCTTATCTTTAGTGCTTGGTAAAGAAGGATTTTTTTTTTTGTTTTTCACCGAGCTACACTTTTAATAACCGTGGACACGTTTCTAAAAGGTCAACACACTGAGCTGGGGGGCTTTCTTCTACAGAAACATGATCAAATGATCCGTTTTCTTCCTTTCCTTTCCTTTCTCTCCTCTCTCTCTCTCTCTTTCGCTCAGCTCATTTCAGGACAAAAATGTTTCATAACTTAATTTCCTGAATTAGCCACATCGCTTCCACTGTTGTGTTTATAGAAGCCGTGTTTTCCACCTGTAACCAATTTATATCCTCTTTCATTCATTTCACTTCAGCTGGTTAATAGCTCCCACCATTTTCTATACGCTGCATCGGTAATGGAGAGAGAGAGAGAGAAAAAAAGAGAAAATGAAAAGAAACTTCGCTACGGCCCTCGGATGCTGCCGTGGTCAAGGGAAACAAGAATTCTTACGTGTTAAGAATCATTAAGCACACGCGAACACACACTTCTCCGACTCAACAGAACAGCCACAAGAGCATTAATACTTGTAAATTGCACCGAATTATAGACAGGTCTAGTCTGGGCGACTAGACTAGAATGACGGTTTGGAGGTTATCAGGCTTCAAAGAGACTTCGGTTAAATGCCACAAGAAAATTGTTATATTCTGTCAGCTTTTTGGATACAAGTGTTCTTCAGGGAATTGTTCATGTAGAACCCTACAACGAAAGGGCTTTCTGTTTCAGGATAGGTTCCCAAAGTGACCCTAATGAAGAAACGTGTACAAAACCATCAGCAATGAGAACGTCCGAGACTCGTGGAGGAGCGCCAATTATTTCGATGGACCATTTTCTCCTGCCGTTGTTCCTTGTATTTTAGGTAACATGATGGCCCAAAATCTTCGTTTTTAAGTTTATCTTGCCTTATCAGCCATTACGTTAAAAGCACCTACAGGTGAAGTGAATAACAGTGAGTGAGTCTCTCGTTACAGTAGCACCTGTTAAACAGTGGGATGTATTTATTGGGCGGCAAGTGAACAGTCAGTTCTCGAAGTTGATGTGTTGAAGGCAGGAAAAATGGGCGAGCGTAAGGATCTGAGCGACTTTGACAAGCGCCAAATTGTGACAGCTAGACGACTGGGTCGGAGCGTCTCCAAAACTGCAGGTCTTGTGAGGTGTTCCCGGGATGCAGTGGTTAGTACCTACTAAAAATGGTCCATGGAAGGACAACCGGTGAACCGGCGACAGGGTCGTGTGCGCCCGAGGCTCATCGATGTGCGTGAGGAGCGACGGTTAGTCCGTCTGGTCCGATCCTACAGAAGAGCTACTCTAGCACAAATTGCTGAAAAAGTTAACGCTGGCTCTGATAGAAAGGAGTCAGGACACACAGAGCATCACAGCTTGCTGCGTACGGAGCTGCATAGCTGCAGACCGGTCAGAGCGCCCGTGCTGACTCCTGTACACCACCGAAAACTCCTACAATGGGCACGTGAGCATCAGAACTGGACCGTGGAGCAGTGGAAGAACGTGGCCTGGTCTGATGAATCATTTTCTTTTACATCACGTGGAGGCCGTGTGTGTGTGTGTGTGTGTGTGTGTGTGTGTTAATGTTATAGCCCACCATGAGCAGTTACAAATACTTGCACATTATATTTACTAAACCAGTGCTAGAAATTTAATACCGTACTCACTGCATAAACGATATACACACCGAGTCCGGCATAAAATCACCTTAACACACGAGCGAAAGAGCGTGTGTGGTTTGTTTGGTGTCGTTTCGGCTGTTACGGAGCAAAGTCTTTGCAAATAGATTAATAGAGCACCTTCGGGGAAGCGATTGCATCCACAACTCAGTTCAAACGAAGGGCAGGTGTTAAATTTGCGAAAGTCTGTTTCCACTAGTCGGAGATCAAATTGTAGCATTTACTTAATAATAAGTATTAATAATTAGACATTTATTACAATTATTCTTTGCAATTTTTTTTTACAATTCAACCGTTTCAAATGAATCGAATTTCCTATATTAAAAATAGATTTTAGGCATGTGTGGAAGTGATCGACCTGCCAAAAGTCAGAATGCTCAACACCTGGACAGGTGAGACACAGACAGCAGGGTTGAACACACCGACCTGCAGCGCTCTGTGTGTTTAATATCGTGGTTTGAGCCGATAGACGAGTGTGTGAGGGGGAATTTTCCCTCTGCAGGCCGAAACAGCGGCGCTAATTACAGCTGAGCCGCTCAGATCGCTCACACAGAGAGATGAAACACTCCTCCTTCATCCCTCACTCAGCGTAAAGCTGGACTCAGCTCACTGATCTGCTCTCTGCTTTAGATCCAAACACACTCGCTTACTTACATACACACACAAACACACACACACACACACTTGACTTCAGGACGTGTGTTAAAACAGCAGATGAAAGGTTGGTTAATCTTATGTACATACACACTCCTCCATCTCAGCGCACTAATGGAGCGTCAGGATGATAAAAAACACCAGGAACATCTGGGAGCAGGAATTCACTCACTCACTCATACACTCACACACACACACACACACATGCACACACGCATACACACACACACAGGGTGTTTTTGCTTTGATAATAGATACAAGATTGCACAGCTGGCAGCAGTAAACCCATTTCACCCTGTTCTCTCTCTTTTTTTTTTTCTTTTCACCCTCCTTCCTTCGTTCTTTCTCTCTCCTCATGTTTTATTCCTCCGAGTATCTCCCTCACTCTCTTTCCATCTCTCATCTCGGTCAATCCATCCATATTCCCGTTTTCTTCCCCCTTCCTATACTCTCGTCTCTTGCTCTCACTTTTTTCTCCACAGTTGCTATCTTTTTCGTCGTTATTCTCCATTTTCTCTCTGTTTCTCCTCTCTTTCTTCTTTCCCTCCACCTCTCGTCTATCTCTCGGTCTCGTTTTCTCTTCCCCCCCCCCCCCTTCTTTCCGTTCCTTCTTCTGCCCCAGCCTAGAATCTGTCTTTCTTGTCCTCATTATTTTATCTTTTCCCCTCCCTGTCTCTCCATCTCCTCCCTTCTCTTGCTTTCGTTCACTTCTTTCTTCTCCTCCAGTTTTAGCTTCCGTTTGTCCGTCTCTCTCCCTTCCTCCGTCGTGTTCTTCTTTCCCTCTTTAGTTTTGCTGCACGTTTCCCCTCAGCAGCTCTCTCCTTCCTCCCTGATCTGTTCTTCTTTCTCACTCTTTCCTTCCTCTCTGTCTATATTTCTTTCGGTCTTTCTCATCTTTCTTCAGTTTCTTTCTCTCTTTCTCCCCAGAGCAGCCTTTTCTCTTTCATTGTTTCCCTCTTACGTCTTTGAACCTTTCTTCTATCCTTTAATTTCCCTCATTTGTCTTTTTCCTGCCTTTTTCTTCCTTCCTAGTATCCCAGTATTACCTTTTTTTTTTATTCTTCCATCCTCTCTCTCTCTCTCCATTTCTTTTGTGCTCTTCTTTCTCTTTTTATTTGGCTTCACTCTCTCACTCCCTAGTCATTTCGCTCTGCCTGCATTTCTTTTCCCCGTTCTTTATCCCTCTTGCTTTCTCCTTCGCTGAAACTTTCCTTTTTATTACGTATCCCCTGTTCAAACTCGTTTCATCTCTTCTCGTTTTCCTTTGCCTTTCAGGCACCTCTGTGTCTCTGCCATACAGCTTTAAGTGTCCGGCAGTCCAGACTATTCTAATTGAAGTAGAACTAACACACACACACACACACACACACAATCACTCCATCATCATTCAGTCATTCCGTATCTCCTTTCTCCCTCCAAGGCAGTGCATTTAAACTCTGCAGATCCACAGATACACTCGCATGCAAATCTGTTTTTATTTCATCCAGTCATTATTCAGCACATTTTGGTATTTAATGTTATTTCTCAAATAAGATTATTTCACTTTCCATTTTTCCAGTTTGCATGTTCTCCCCGTGCTGTTGGGGTTTCCTCCGGGTACTCCGGTTTCCTCCCCCAGTCCAAAGACACGCATGGTAGGCTGATTGGCGTGTCTAAAGTGTCCGTAGTGTATGAATGGGTGTGTGAGTGTGTGTGTGATTGTGCCCTGCGATGGATTGGCACCCTGTCCAGGGTGTACCCCGCCTCATACCCGATGCTCCCTGGGATAGGCTCCAGGTTCCCCGTGACCCTGAAGGAAGGATAAGCGGTATAGAAGGTGGATGGATGGATGGATGGACTCTGCATCCCAAACCACTATAAACACTACTCCACTACACACTTACCCGAGATGGCAGTACCATCGAGTCGTACACATTATTATCGTAAACCACCGGAACACACACTCACTATTTACTTACACTCATTTATTATAAATACTGAGATCACATGTTGTCCACAGTCAGAGAAAACAGTCATGCTTTCAATTTAAAATGCTGTCTTTTTCCATTCAAATGCTGATTTCGCAAAGCGACGTATCGAAGTAAACAATGCGGAAGACTTTAATCTGTTGGCCGATAAAAACGTTTCTGACGCACTGTATTTCGGCCGGATTTACCACGGAGACCAAATCTATGAACTGATCCGGAGTAATTCAATTAAAATTCCTTCTTTATTTATTTATTTATTTTAGAAGAAGAAGAATTTGAAAATATTTTCTGCCCTACTTTAGTTCTAAAACAGATTTTAAAAAAAAAGAAAAAAGACAAGAAAAAAGTCTACACACCCCTCTTAAAATGGCAGGTTGTATGTGTGTGTGTGGGGGGGGGTTAAATAAATAAAGAGTTCCTCACTTCCTGAATGTATTCTGTCCATCCCTGATTATTCCTTCATACATTTAACATATTTATTGTATTAATTTATTATTAATTGACTAATCATTTTATTATTATACTACTGTGTTACTGTTACGAAATTAGCACCAGGGAGAAAAAGAATCACAGCACGACAGGTTTCATTAAAACCAGCGCAAATTTATACATGCGGCTGCCGGGTATCGATACCGACAGCGCAATCTGCAAAAAAAATATCTTTTCACAATACACTTAGTGCACTGCTGCGCTTAAAAGGCGCGTTGAAATCTGACAGTATAACGGAGTGTTAGTGCAGCAGCTGTGGGGTTTCACAGATTTGCAGTGTTGTGTTGATAAACTGCCTTGTTTTCTCTCTGCCTCATCCTTTCTCTGTGAAAGAAACATACACAAAAACACCATCATCATCATCATCATCGTCATCATCGTCGTCGTCAAACACAGAGAGAAGTTTTGAGACAACAAGCCTTTAAAATATTATTCAGAAATAATGTCAAATCATCACTGAGCATCCTCCAAACCCCCCCACTCCTAAACATCAAGATATAAACAAACAGACAGATAAACATAGAAATGCATAATGGGCAGACAGTTAAATAGATTTAGTCAATAAATGTAAGTCTATATACATAGGTAAATTAAATTATAGACAGAGAGGTGTAGGTAGGTAGACAAACAAGTGGAAAAGTAAGCGGGTAGACAGGTATATGGATAGGTAGGAAGACAGATGGGTAGACAGGTATGTGGGTAGACAGGTAAGTAGGTAGGGAGACAGGCGAGCAGACAGGTAGGTGGGTAGACGGGTAAGTAGATAGGGAGACAGGCGAGTAGACAGGTAGGTGGGTAGACGGGTAAGTAGGTAGGGAGACAGGCGAGTAGACAGGTAGGTGGGTAGACGGGTAAGTAGGTAGGGAGACAGGCGAGTAGACAGGTAGGTGGGTAGACGGGTAAGTAGGTAGGGAGACAGGCGAGTAGACAGGTAGGTGGGTAGACGGGTAAGTAGGTAGGGAGACAGGCGAGTAGACAGGTAGGTGGGTAGACGGGTAAGTAGGTAGGGAGACAGGCGAGTAGACAGGTAGGTGGGTAGACGGGTAAGTAGGTAGGGAGACAGGCGAGTAGACAGGTAGGTGGGTAGACGGGTAAGTAGGTAGGGAGACAGGCGAGTAGACAGGTAGGTGGGTATACAGGTAAGTAGATAGGGAGACAGGCGAGTAGACAGGTAGGTGGGTAGACGGGTAAGTAGATAGGGAGACAGGCGAGTAGACAGGTAGGTGGGTAGACGGGTAAGTAGATAGGGAGACAGGTGAGTAGACAGGTAGGTGCGTAGACGGGTAAGTAGATAGGGAGACAGGTGAGTAGACAGGTAGGTGGGTAGACGGGTAAGTAGGTAGGGAGACAGGTGAGTAGACAGGTAGGTGGGTAGACGGGTAAGTAGGTAGGGAGACAGGTGAGTAGACAGGTAGGTGGGTAGACGGGTAAGTAGGTAGGGCGACAGGCGAGTAGACAGGTAGGTGGGTAGACGGGTAAGTAGGTAGGGAGACAGGCGAGTAGACAGGTAGGTGGGTAGACGGGTAAGTAGGTAGGGAGACAGGTGAGTAGACAGGTAGGTGGGTAGACGGGTAAGTAGGTAGGGAGACAGGCGAGTAGACAGGTAGGTGGGTAGACGGGTAAGTAGGTAGGGAGACAGGCGAGTAGACAGGTAGGTGGGTAGACGGGTAAGTAGGTAGGGAGACAGGCGAGTAGACAGGTAGGTGGGTAGACGGGTAAGTAGGTAGGGAGACAGGCGAGTAGACAGGTAGGTGGGTAGACGGGTAAGTAGGTAGGGAGACAGGCGAGTAGACAGGTAGGTGGGTAGACGGGTAAGTAGATAGGTAGACAGGTAGGTGCGTAGACGGGTAAGTAGATAGGGAGACAGGTGAGTAGACAGGTAGGTGGGTAGACGGGTAAGTAGGTAGGGAGACAGGCGAGTAGACAGGTAGGTGGGTAGACGGGTAAGTAGGTAGGGAGACAGGCGAGTAGACAGGTAGGTGGGTAGACGGGTAAGTAGATAGGTAGACAGGTAGGTGCGTAGACGGGTAAGTAGATAGGGAGACAGGTGAGTAGACAGGTAGGTGGGTAGACGGGTAAGTAGGTAGGGAGACAGGCGAGTAGACAGGTAGGTGGGTAGACGGGTAAGTAGGTAGGGAGACAGGCGAGTAGACAGGTAGGTGGGTATACAGGTAAGTAGATAGGGAGACAGGCGAGTAGACAGGTAGGTGGGTAGACGGGTAAGTAGATAGGGAGACAGGTGAGTAGACAGGTAGGTGGGTAGACGGGTAAGTAGATAGGGAGACAGGTGAGTAGACAGGTAGGTGGGTAGACGGGTAAGTAGATAGGTAGACAGGTAGGTGCGTAGACGGGTAAGTAGATAGGGAGACAGGTGAGTAGACAGGTAGGTGGGTAGACGGGTAAGTAGGTAGGGCGACAGGTGAGTAGACAGGTAGGTGGGTAGATGGGTAAGTAGGTAGGTAGACAGGTGAGTAGACAGGTAGGTGGGTAGACGGGTAAGTAGGTAGGGCGACAGGTGAGTAGACAGGTAGGTGGGTAGATGGGTAAGTAGGTAGGGAGACAGGTAGGTAGACTGGTTGGTAGACAGTCAGACATACATGTAGAGAGGTAGGTAAGTAGACAGGCAAAACAGACAGGTAGGCAGCTAGACAGGTAGGTAGATAGGTGGGAAGAAAGACATACAGGGAGGTAGGTTGGTAAACAGGTAAGTAGTTAAGTATGTAGAAGTAAGTAGGTAGGGAGACATATGGGGAGACAAGTGGATAGACAGCTAAGTTAGGAAGATGTGTATGTAAACAGGTAAATAGTTAGGAAGACAGGTAAGTAAGTGGATAAACATGTAGGTAGAAAAGTGGGGAGACAGGTAAGTAGGTAGGTATGTAGACAAGTAAGCTGGTAGGGAGACATGTGGGGAGACAGGTGGATAAACAGGTAAATAGGTAGATAGACATGTAGGTAGAAAAGTGGGGAGACTGGTGGATAGACAGATAAGTAGGTAGGGTAGGTAGACAGATAAGTAGTTAGGAAGACATGTATGTAAACACGTAAATAGTTGGTTAAACAGGTACAGTAAGTACACAGACAAGTGGGGAGACTGGTGGCTAGACAGGTAGACAGTTAGGTTGACAGGTGTGCGGACATGTAGGAAGGTAGACGGGTAGGTAGACAGGTTGGTGGATAGACAGACAGACAGGCAGACAGGAAGGTAAGTACACAGGCACACACAGATTGACTGATGGACAGATAGGTGCTGATTTCTAAAATAAATGATCACTGAAATAAAACACACTATAGATACAGGGTTCTTAGGATGACAACGGGAGCATTTCTGAAACGGCAACGTTCTAACGCTTCCCTCACAGACACAACGTAAAGAACCCTTTCAGGGTGCTGAACTTAACCGTTCTAGATAATAGCTTTAACCTGAATGAATGCTGATCTAAAGCTGACCAAAATACCCAGCCTCTTACAGTAAAGCACAAACACACTGGAAACATGCACCTCATCATCTCATCATGGAAACCAGGACAAATATAAGATGCTTATTTCTTTCTGCTGTAATACAATAAAGATGTGAGATTAAAGTTGATTCTAATACCAGTTTTCCAGTATGACAAACATGATAGATGTCATGCTAACCAAAAAAAAAAAAAAAAACCAAAACAAAAATAACCAGCACTGAAACCATCCAGATTGTTGCTTTAACGTTTATAATCGCTGACCTACAACTGATCTCCAACTGACCGAAACGTAATGAAATCAGACTCGCTCTTAATCAGACTCCCATAACAGAAAACACACAACGGAACAGTGGATCACGTAACACAAAACTGGTCTGAATTACGCTGATGTGGATTACTGCATCCACTAAAAACTCCAGCGTGGATAACAAACTCTCTTTAAGCAGAGACACGTCTTATTGGGAAACAAAGGATTCTTAAACGAGAATAAATACGTGTTATTAGTGTTTAATAACTCATGAACGACGGCACATTTCACCTGCAGGACCAATTTTAGCTTCTCTTTGAGTTCCACACTGCAGGGATAATGCTCATCAGCGTGATCGATGTGCATTGTATACAGTAAGTATTCGCCCCCTTTGAGCAATTTTGTAATGATACATCGTGATAAAATAAATACAAAATAAATACACCTGTTCCTGGAAGTACCCAGATTTTGTTAGAGAACCTAAACAAACTCAAGGTCAAGCTCAAGGTCACTTTCCAGAACCTTCAAACGAACTGTCCCTCGGTGGTGAAATGAACTTCCAGCCTCAATCAACAGCTAAAGACCCAACTCTTCCGTGAACACGTAACTAACCCCTAAAATGCCAACCCCCACGTTATTAATAAAAATAAACGATAAAAAATGATGGAAAAAAAAACTTCCTCTGGCTCTTACACCTCTACTCTGCGCACTTTGCTTCTCTAGAACTCAATTATAAATCTTCCACAGTAGCACGACGCGTATTGTTCTCCGCTTGATATCTCGCTTTGCTTGCATTTCCTCATTTGTGCGTGGCTTAATCTTAATATAAAGACCATTGTGCTTTCGATACAAGTCCAGGAGAGACGTTCTGGGCTGAAAATAAGTAAATAAATAAATCAGGCTTTGGTTATGAAATAATATTCCAAACTATGCACAACCTTCTGAGCATCATTAAATGCATTATTAAATTATATATTTAAAAAAATAAATAAAAATTCTCTCTCACAACATAGTGAAGACTTCGCAAAACAAAAGTCAGTGACCGGATAAAAAGGAACTTAGTAATGGAGGAAACCAACCAATGGAGGTCATGGGTAACGCGGAACGTGATGCTACCACCACCATGCTTCACTGTGAATGTGATGCTGTTCTCAGGGTGATGAGCGGTGCCAAACGGAGCTCTTTGTACAAAGAACTTCCCATTTTGCTCTCATTAGACCAGGGAACATTTTTCTACATGTTCGGCGAGTCTCTAATGTGTCTTTTGGGTTGACAAACTTCCATAAAAGCCTGATTTGTGAAGTGTCCAAGTGAACATCTGAACATTCTGTCATCTTAGATGTGGATTTCCCCTGTTCCTTCAGAGTTCCCCTTGTGGCAAAGTACAATCAGGGAGAATACTTATGCAAGGCACCGTATATATATATATATATATATATTATATATATAAATAAAAATTAGGATTCAGCATGGTTGTTGCGCTTGACATAAATTATCCATAAAGTAGAATCTGTAGTTGTACGACGAGGGCCGTCATTACTACTGCCGATTTATGAATACGAGTACAGATTTGTGATTCTTAAATTCATGATCTTGAAGCATGTAACGGTTATATATCTACTTAATCGTGCCGATTCCTGTTTCTGTTTCTTACTGTGCTGTGAAACAGAATTAGATTTACACTAGATAATTATGTGCGTCTTTTTAAATGAATTCAAAACAATTTCATTGATCTGGCCATTAAAAAAAAAAAAAAGAAAAGAAAAAAAAAGCTGCTCCTGACGAATACGGTAACGTCGCGACGTGTACTTGGCACTTGATTTGTTAAAATTCCTTTTTAAAATGATTGTGGTATACATAAATTGCCATACACTTCGCTCTGCTACCGTGTCCGAGCCGTCACCACTGGTTTCCATGACTACACATTTTTAACGCAAATTTACAGTATTTCCGGTTGTCGTAGCTGTCCGAACACGTCATCCCTGTACGTCGCCCATTATATTTCAAATGTGTGTGTGTGTGTGAACGTGTGAATGAGTTAATGACTTTACTCAGTTGTGGTAAGTGGGACTTGGGCTTGCTAAGGCATGATGGGAAACTCGATACCTGGAAAGTACCAGGGCGTCTGGGATAAGAGGCACGACATGCAGGCACACGTGCACACACAGACTGTAAGTGTAAGTGCGTACAGTTCTGTATTTACACTCGCACACACGTTCACTCATATCATATACGATACATTTACACAGGACAATTTTACACACACACACACAATAACTGTAAGCATAACCAAATATACTGTACAGGGTTCATTTAGATGCTTTAAAATGAAACCACAGGACTTGGATGTATTACGCACCAATCGTTTTAATTGTATACGATATTAATATTCTGTAATGCACGTGTAATTACACAAACTATACAATTTTCTGTACTGGATGTATACACTATTATTATTATGAGGATGCGTGTCATTTAGTATAATATACACGAGAGGAAAGTACACGAGACTACATCGACGTTCCTTACAGTACTTCGGTTTACTTTTCTTTAAAAGAAAAAAAACAAAACAACAAATGTCGGTATACTATACTTTTTGGTAATCAAGGACTTTTTGTAAGTATCGACAGTTGGTGTAAATCTAATCACACCGTATAAAGCCGGACCCGCTAATCTTTGGCGTTCGAGGATGAGAAGATATTGATTACGCGTACATTTTATCACATAGTCTGTTTATAAACTAGCTTTGTGTCGGAATTTGTTCATTAGCACGTAGTGAACTAGACGGCCGTTACGGGCGAATTACGTTCCAAAGTTGCGTCGATATTTACGTGGTGGATTCGAGTCGTTTTAAAACGGCCGAAGCAACGATCGCAAAAAAAATTAATTTAAAAAAACCTCCACGTAATTGTGTACGGACTGTAAAATCCATGACATGAAATATTCAGAGTCTGTCCTTGTGTTTTGATGCATTTATGATGTCTGATAAAGTGTGTGTGTGTGTGTGTGTGTGTGTGTGTGTGTGTGTGTGCTCGGGAGAACACTGTTAAAGAAGTGACAGGGTCATATGCACGTGCTCTTTATTATATATAGGTGAAAAGCATGGCAGCCAAATACACACACACACACACACACACACACGCACACACACACACACACACACACACACGCACACACACGCACCACATAATTTACTGCAAACATCCGTTATGCATCTGCCAACTTTTCCACTTCAGACAAAGAGGAAAGACATTTTTTCCCCCTGTTTCTCACCCAGGTACAATTATATGCAAATTCAGAATTTGCATAAAAACAGGTGAAACCCCATCATAGCTTTCTCTCTCTCTCTGTCTTTCTGTCTGTCTGTCTGTCTGTCTGTCTGTCTCTCTGCAGGTGTGTTATCTTTAACTCTTCTCCTGTTACTTCTTCGCTCAGGATAAAAGACATTTGGTGGGGTAATAAGAGGGGACAAAGGGGCAATATTCAGCCCTCCTCTCCCCCTCCCCCCGGCTGTAACTCTACACTACACATTAGTAAATAAGGGCCCTGAAATTGAGGCAGTAATGAGAGAACAGTAACACGTAAAAAAAAAAAAAGAACGGGAGAAAGAAAGAGAGGATTCAGGATATCATCCTGGGACCAGTACACACTTTTGTCCCGCCGCTGAACCAATAAACTCATTCGAATGTTTACGATCCCACGTTCTCCTTCTAGTCGTGTAAACGTTCTGAGCGTTCAGCCTTCATGTCACCTGATTGTAGAAACTCCTGATGAATGCGTGGTGTTTATTCCGTGTGTTACTTTTCCACAGGTCTGACCCTCGGCTGCACACTAAACCTACACCCTGTACCCCAGGAGCAGAAATAACCGTAAACACGAACACTTCTGGGACGCGGCCTCAGCGTGTGTCAGTGAGTCAATAAGTACATCAGAAATGAATCGGTAATGAAGTAAGGAAATAAATAAACAAATAAGTAAGATAGTAAATAAGTCTTTAAGTAAGTAAATAAATAAATAAAAAAAGACAGTAAATAAGTAAGTAGGTAAATAAGTCAGTAAGTAAGAAAATAAATAAGACAGTAAATAAGCAAATAAATAAGTCAGTCAGTAAGAAAATAAATAAAAAGAGACAGTAAATAAGTAAGTAAGTAAGTAAATAAATAAATAAATAAATAAATATAAGTCTGTAAGTAAGTAAATAAATAAATAAATAAAAAGACCGTAAATACGTAAGTAGGTAGGTAAATAAAGAAAGGAAGAAAGAAATGAGACGGAAAATAAGTAAATAAATAAGTAAATAAATAAATAATAAGTAATTAAGTAAATAACTAAGTCAGTAAGTAGCTAAGTAAATAATAAATAAATAAGACAGTAAGTAAATAAATAGTAAGTAAATAAGTAAGTCAGTAAACACACAAACAAACAAACAAACAAAGGTAAATACATAAGTAAGTAAAAAAATAAACAAGACAGTAATTAAGTAAATAACTAAGTCAATAAATAGCTAAGTAAATAAATAAATATATAAGACAGCAAGTAAGTAAGTAAATACGTAAATAAAGTAGTGTAAATGTCAAGAATAATACTTCACTACTGGTAACTAAATAAAAACAAAACTGAATTATTATTATTATTATTATTATTATTATTATTATTATTATTATTATGATATTGCCTCATACTGTAATTTTCTTTGTGACATGATTAAAATACAAGTGAAGATTTAAAGGGAATCTGCCGGCCCTAGTGTCAATCAAAAACTTAAACACAAATAAACAAAATCGGTCAAATCTGTTCATCCATTAAACTGATGTAGAACCCTACAAGAGAGTATTTTCAGAAGGTTTCAGGGAGAACCACATTAGAAAAGCAAGAACCCCCTCATGAAAGGTCTGTATGTTTATTTATTTGTTTTTTTCACATTGTATACGAATAGAAAACAAGAAGCTGTGAAATAAAACAGTGTCGGACGCCTAAATATGAAATTCTTTTATATTTGCGTTCCCTTAAAGAAGCTTCGAAAAGACGTCTCTGTAAATGTAGAAGCTCTGATGAAGTATTTTGAACTAATCTGAGCGATTTATTGCGCGTTTCCTGTCTGATGGTGCAGGTGTGGATTTTGCGTATCACGTTTTACAAGGTCCAGGTGAGTTTTATGACTTTCACCCACAGGGCTGGACGCTCTCGTCCCCTTTAATCTCTCACTTATATCACGTCTCGTCTTCATCACCTCGTGAGACTCGATCGCTCTGATCCGTCCTGAGAGGCGTGAGATTAATGAAGACAGCTGGGACAATGCGAGCTGAACTTTCCCTTTTTAACACACAAAGAGATGTTTTTACCTCGCCCTTTATTATTGTACTGCTCCGGACGAAGGCATTTGACCATGTTAATGTTGATTTGGAACACAGCCGGTCAGATATTCAGAGCGCCCTGTAGTGTTGGGTATGTGTTCATTTGGTACACACACACACACACACACACACACACACACACACACTCACGCTCTCACACGTAACTTCACACACTCTCACATGCTCTGACACACTATAATGTGTTCTTACACACTCTCATATACTCACACACACACACACACACACACACACACACACACACTATACATGCTCTGACACACTCACACACACTATCACATGCTCTTACACACTCTCACTCACTATCACATGCTCTTACACACTCTCACTCACTATCACATGCTCTTACACACTCTCACTCACTATCACATGCTCTTACACACTCTCACACACTATCACATGCTCTTACACACTCTCACACACTATCACATGCTCTTACACACTCACACACACTATCACATGCTCTTACACACTCACACACACACTATCACATGCTCTTACACACTCTCACACACTATCACATGCTCTTACACACTCACACACACACTATCACATGCTCTTACACACTCACACACACTATCACATGCTCTTACACACTCACACACACTATCACATGCTCTTACACACTCACACACACACTATCACATGCTCTTACACACTCACACACACTATCACATGCTCTTACACACTCACACACACTATCACATGCTCTTACACACTCACACACACACTATCACATGCTCTTACACACTCACACACACTATCACATGCTCTTACACACTCACACACACTATCACATGCTCTTACACACTCACACACACACTATCACATGCTCTTACACACTCACACACACTATAACATGCTCTTACACACTCACACACACTATCACATGCTCTTACACACTCACACTATCACATGCTCTTACACACTCACACACACTATCACATGCTCTTACACACTCTCACTCTCACTCTGATTTTTTTGTTCAGAGCGCTGTGAAGGGATCTTTTTTTCACCTCAGAAATATAGCTAGACTGCGCCCAGTGCTAAACTTCTCTGTGGCTGGAAAGCTGATTAACTCATTTGTCACTCGGGTGGATTACCGTAACGCCTTTTTAGCCGGAGTTTCTAAATCCACAATCAACAAACTGCAATATGTTCAAAACTCTGCCGCTATTTTATAATAATTATTATTAACCTTGTTGTTGTTCTTATTAACTTTCATATGTTTTATTTTTCTGTGTACTGCTTATTTTGTGTACAGCGCTTTGAGAAGCTGCTTTTAAAGGCGCTTTATAAAATAGAGTTTATTATTATTATTATTATTATTATTATTATTATAGCATATGTCTGGGAGTTGGGAGAAAACTGGAGAACCCAGAGGAAACCCACATGATTCATTTATATACATCTTAGTGAAACTGGTGAATTAGTGCGTGATTATAACACAAATCCAGTCACATACACTCACATGTATTAGACACATTCACAAACATAAACTCACACCAAAGTACTAGATTAAAAAAAAAAAAATTGTACGCGCTCACCTCTTCTGTTTCCGGGTGTAGAGGACGATCGCGATCACCATGACGACCACAGTGAGGACAGCACCGACGCTGCCCAACACGATTCCCAAAATGTTGTCTACAAAAAAACAAAAAAGGAAAGAAGAGCAAACAAACATGACTTCTGCCCTGAGTCGAATGCGAGGTCGGGAACATCCGATTCAGGAAATCAGATGTGTTCAACCTCGTCTAAACTCTGTGTGTGTGTGTGTGAACTAGTGAATATTAATGACCACTTTTAATCTGCTTATGAATATTAATGAGTAGTGACAACAGGCTGTGAGGGATTATTAGTGTGTGAGACCTTCAGCAGACATTCAGGAACAAAAAAACACAAAAACAAAAAAGATTTTGAAGCGATGACAACAAAAAACACAACCAAAAAAATAAATAAAATAAAAATACACTAAATTATCAATAAAATGTGTTTTAAAAGTGCATGCATGGTGGAAATGAACTATCTTTAGGATACGTGCTTTGCTGCTTGTTTATAATAAAAACAAATTGTTACATAATTATGCATTTAAATATATTAAATAATTCAACTATATACATGAATCAGATCGAGTACATTGACTATTTGAAAAAAAAAAAAATCTATTTACAGTATCTATATGAAATATGTAAAAATGTATGCATTTGCTCCACCCACTTTTGGCTAAACTGAAATTTCCACATCACGCTAGGTCAAACAGCAGTTACGTAATGTCAGCCTCGGTTTAAACCACACCCCCCTCCTGTTAGAGTGATCTTTTGTTCTCGAGTACGTGGAGTGATCTCAGACATTTTCCGAAACAAATGAAATGGCGCATATAAGGCACCAGTTGAAACACAGACACCGTGTCACTACCCCGTTCCCGTTCTCGGTCATCCGAACTCTCTCTTTCTCCCTCATGCCTTCATCTGACCCTCAGCTCTCCCTCTCTTCCCCTCTCACCATGGAGGAATGCACGCGCGTGACACGCTAATGCGGGAAAGTGTTCAGCAGCAGCAGCGTCATCACCTTAAACGCTGATGGATGTGGGCTTCGGAGAAAGAAAGAGAGAGAGAGCGAGAGAGATAAGGAGGCTAAGAGCCCATATCCTGCTGCAATAATCTACCTCTCCGCCCTGGTTACAACCCGTGTTTATGAAGAGTTATTTACAGTACGAAGAGAAGAGAAAGTGTTTGGGATAAAAGGAATAAAACACTTTGGGACGTGCCGTTGTTGGAAAATAATCAACTTCAGGGTAAAGGGAACTCTGTTTCATCACACCAACCTATCGTTGATTCATTTCCTATAACGGCACACCTGCGTGTAAATATTCATATACTCATATGAATATTCATATACTCAGGGGTCCAAGCACCAAACGTGCCGGAACCCTGTTGTTTTTGTTCGAGATTTTCTCCTTCTTCTTCTTCTTCTCTTCCATAAAAACGGCTTGTGCAGACCAAATCTACTGTAAATCGTACAGTCGTGAAACTTGCTCGATAGTTAGTACTCCATCCTGCAACCCAGACAAGTGAGATGAGCCTGATCAGCCCAGTGGTGGCGCTACAGCACAGGGTTTTATGGTTTGGCCCTTTTCTCATGCGCCGAAAGTTTCTCTCATCTCATGGAGGAAATAAAAAAGCCTATCACACACGTTTAGCTCCTCCCACTTCGAATTGCACAAAATGCGAAACCTACCTGCAGATTTAATGAACATTTCCTTCTCATACACACGTTCTACTAGGTTCGGAAACCACGCGTATTTATACGTAACACTACCGAGTTTTAAACGCCTGGAGCACCAGGTTCTGTTCGCACCTTCTTTGGTATTTTGGCAGATATCCGCCTTGCTAAAAGAAAAACAGTCATAATGACAGTGTGTTTCCTTCTGTATTCGCCGGAGGGCCGATATCGACAACTGTCCAAACAGCAACCTTTCAGGAGGCGGATTAACGATGTATGTATTTCTATAAATGAGGAAAAACATTCATATAAACAAAACCCAACATATAAAGCCTCATAGTCTGGTACTAATTAGTCACTGAAATGGGTCTCAGCTAATGTTTATAGACAGAAGTGTTCTATTTTGATTTATTTTAGCATTGTTCTTTTTTTTTTAAATTCTTTTATATGTTCCATTTATCTGTTAATACCTGACTGTACATTTTATTTTACTTTCATTACAGATCCTGATACATTTTTCTAAATACCATGAATACGTTTCATTTGGGGCGCACGGTGGCTTAGTGGTTCGCACATTCGCCTCACACCTCCAGGGTCCGGGGTTAGGGTCCCGCCGGGGCCCCGTGTGTGCGGAGTTTGCATGTTCTCCCCGTGCTGCGGGGGTTTCCTCCGGGTACTCCGGTTTCCTCCCCCAGTCCAAAGACATGCATGGTAGGCTGATTGGCATGTCTAAAGTGTCCGTAGTGTATGAATGGGTGTGTGAGTGTGTGTGTGATTGTGCCCTGCGATGGACTGGCACCCTGTCCAGGGTGTACCCCGCCTTGTGCCCCATGCTCCCTGGGATAGGCTCCAGGTTCCCCGTGACCCTGAAAAGGAGTAAGCGGTATAGAAGATGGATGGATGGATGGACGTTTCATTTGTGCCTTTGAATACATGAATACATTCGTGCCTTTTCCATTTTCCTTCCTTTTTTGTTAAATATGTATATTTTCATGAATGTTCAATAATTAATTTTATTTTTTCATGTCTCAACTGTTGGGTGCGTTCGCAAAACAAAACAATAAAACGTCACCACGTCGGTGTGTGTAACGAGACGACATTGCTATATAATTATATCCGGCATTATAGGATTTGCAGGATTTTTCCTCATCACTAACAAAAAGAAAAGTCAACAAAGAAGATAAGAGAGACAAAGAGAGACGGAGGGAGAGACGATGAGTTGTCTCCCACCTGTTAGAGTCTTTTTTTTTTTAATAAATCCGTCTCTAAATCCTTAAATCCCTAAAATCGACTTCACCTTTCTTCGAATCAGAACTTTAATCATTAAACGCCTACACAGGAGAAGCTCAGGTTCGCTCATCACTGACGCAGAGAGAAAGGAGACAAAAGGAGGAGAGGAAAAGTGGAAAAGTCATCAGAGGGAAACAAACGGAGTGTGCAACAAAAAAAAAGTTTTGCTTTCAATTCACACGAAAAAAAAATGTTCCACTGGGACGCCTGCGTAATGCTAACGGCTCCAAATAAACCTCATAATATCATTCACAAATGTAAAAACAAAAACATGTCAAAAGTTATTTCGACAACATGATACCTCATCTAATCCCTAAAGTTTAATAAATATAATTATTAATCATTACGGACAATTTAGAGATGCCAATCAGCTTATATCGCATATCGCGAATATCTTTCTTGGGGAAGAAACCGGAGTAGCAGGAAGAAACCCCCGGAGCACAGGGAGAACATGCAGACTGCATGCATGCAGGGCGAAGGCAGGAAGTGAACCCCCAACCATGGACGGTATATATAGTTGCAATCAACCCCCATTGCAAATCAGGTTTATTGTCAAAAATGTACAGACTTTCAGCTGTTTGAAATGAACAAATCAAACAAAAGCAGTTGAAATAGTTCAACACAAGGAATGCTTCAAGTGGTTTCCCCGAATTCCACTGAAAATGCAACTTATAATGATTTCTCCAGTCTCAAAATGATTTAACCCCCTGAATAGAATCCCTCACAATAAGACAAATATACAAAACAGGTGTTGTCTCAAGCTATCAACGGCTGAAACCAGAGTTCTGAGAAGGCAGGTTGTGAAAAACCCTCGAGTGACTGCAAAAGACCTGCAGCGAGACTTGGTGGGAACAGGCACTGCGGTTTCAGTGAGCACGGTAAGGGGGCGTACTAAACGCAGAAGGTTTCCATGCCAGAACTCCATGACGTACACCACTACTGACCCAAAAGCACAAGAAATGTCGGCTCAAAATCATATGAATAAGCCACAGAAGTTTTGGGATTCTGTTCTGTGGAGCGATGAAACAAAACTGGAACTTTTCTGCATGATGGATAAACGGTATGTCTGGAGGAAGAAGAATGAAGAAAGAACACTCTGTCCACAGACAAGCACGGTGGAGGCTCGGTGGTGCTCTGCGGCTGCTTTGCATCCTCTGGCACTGGAAACCTGCAGCGTGTGGAAGGCGAGAAGGATTCACTGACGTATCAGGAAATCCTAGGAGAAAACATCCTGCCGTCTGTGAGGAAGCTGAAGCTTGAAGCACTAGATCTTCCATCAGGACAATGGTCCCAAGCATACCTCAAATTCCACCAAGGCTTGGTTGCAGAAGAAGTCCTGGAAGATTCTACAGGGCCGTCACAGTCACCTGACTTGAACCTCATAGAAAATCTCTGGTGGGATTTCAAGAAGGGGGATGCAGCACGCAAACCCAAGAATATTACTGAACTGGAGGCCGTTGCTCATGAGGAATGGGATAAGATTCCTCAGGAACGCTGCCAGAAGCTGTGCATCTCGTTTGCAGCAGGTCAACGGGGGGTTGAATCATTTTGATTGCAAAATCATAAGTATCATATTGTATTTGATACATTTTATGTCAAATGTAAAAAAAATAAATAAATAAACCAATGCAAACATTTCCCCCCCCAACATTTCAGGTCAATAATGAGACACACAGTTGGTCTCCGGATATTTTTTGCTCCATTTCCCTCTAAAAACACAGCAGAGGTCAGGAGCGATGAACCGTGTCGCAGCTAAGTGTCTTCATGTGTTTGGTGGATAAACTCCAGATCTGATTCGGGACAGAACCATCCTGTAGATGTGTATCACGAAGGAAGTGTGTGTGTGGTTCTGCTCTAATGACGCTAAAGAAGTTAAAGAACACATCCAAAAAAACAAAAAAAACAGATCACCGGGGCAGGAGGAACGGAGACGTTAAAAAATTATTACTATATATATATATATCAGAATAACAGCCTGTGGACATTTGTAGGAGAACCTCTCAGTGAGGCACATCAGCTATTTGTTAAATTCCATCAGAGACACATCTGATTCGACTTAATAAGAAAGCCCAGACCCGCCCCAGGTGTGCCGGCGGTGGAATTTACTAAATACATGACGGTGGCTGTAAATACTACGTTGCCTTGAAAATGACTATCACGTTTTGACAGATATGTAACTAGAGTCTCGTTTCAACAAGGACATTTTGGTCATGTGGTGTTTGAAAGAAAGCAAGCAAGATAAAGACGGGAAATGTCGAGGAAGAGTCATAAAGCTGTCTGATCACCCGAGGCCAGTCGTGAGATGTATTTTGTATTGACTCGGACTTGTCTCAGACTTACGTGCATTTGTACTGGGATTTGTCTCAGTCTTGGCCTTGGTCTCTCATCTTTGTGTTGTCTTTTCTTTTCGAATGCGCAATGTTCAGCAAGAAGTAATTCCTTTTTCTAGTAAACAGTCTAAGCATCGGCAGAATACACGAACCAAGCCAGCTAGTTGAAGTAGACTTGGTCTCAAAAAGGATTTGACGGTTTTCGGTCTGGCTTCCATTTGGACTCGATCCCCTTAAGACGCAATCTTTACTCGATCTTGGCTAGTTCTAGCTTTGGACTTGATGATGGCGGTCTTGACTACAGCCCTACATCAACCGAAAAGTCGTTTCCTTAAGAAGTCGTAGAAGAGAAGTCTTGAATAACTGGTCTTGTAGTGCTTGTGGAAAGACTGTAGTACTCTGAAGACTGCAAAGCAAGGAGTGAGAGCCAGCGGCAGAAAATAACGTCTTACAGACTCCATATTTGAGATTTTTGTTCTACAAATGGGCCAGGATTTTTCATGATAATCTGGAGAGAAGAAACAGTGCTGCCTGTTTGCAATTGACCTTGACCTTTAAACAGTGCATAATGGTTTGCACGGGATGAGTCGGTTATAGCATCTCCCAACCGAATCTGTTTCACTAAGGCTGATGAGAAAAGAAATAACTACTAGTGACCAATGGACAAAACAGCTTGTGGATTAGAGAGGTCAAAGAACAAGCAAAAACCCATCCAAATTCAACATCTCAGAGCAGGACAGTATCTCAGAGCACACCACATTCTAGACACCGTTTTTAATGGAGCATGACAGCTGAAAGCTAAGTTGTTATGCTGTTAGAAGCGTCAGAATTTGGAATAAGTAACCGAGTCCACGGATTCGTCCGGTTCGGTGTCGAGAGTACAGGAGTGTGGTGTGGTGGCAGTGTGGTGTTGTGAGGAACGTTTACTAGGGAAAAAAAAATGTACCCAAGTCAAATGATAAACACCACAAAAATGAAAGAAGTAACAAAATGACCCACACCAAACAATAAATGAAGTAAGAGCAACAAAAATGACCAACGCCTAATGGAACAACAAGATGAATGTAACAAAAATGACCTATATCGAATGATAAACAAGCCAAAAGTAACCAAAATGACTCATACCAGTGATAATTGAGATAAAAGCAACACATTGAACATGATAAACATGATGAAGGATACAAAAATGAGCCACAATAAATGATAAATGCGGTAGAAATAACAAAAACAAACGAGGAAAACAACAAGAATGACCTACAGCAAATGAAAACTGAACAATACACAGGGTAAAAATAAAAAAATGACCCACATCAAGTGCAAGAAACCAAAGTTACCCAGAAAGTAACCGAAACGAACAAAATGTGATACTTAAATGATAATGGACACGCCATACTAACGCAACAGAACTAACGAATATTCCTTGTTACTCACGTGTTTGCCTCAAATACCCTAAATATTCTTTAAACAGAAAGGAAGGTCTTGAAGAAAGACTATTCCAGACATCGGACCACCACCTAGTGGCCGAGGCATTAAAACAAGACAGGGGCAAGTCAAAAGTTAACCTTCTGGGGCCCCTATACCCCCTGAGGATTTTCTGAATCACTGCAGTGTGTCTGAACATTTCATACCTTTCATCACCCAGTAGTTCACTGCTTCATCAGCCAGGATCACAGTCCTGAGATGTCAGTCCTATCAAACATCTTTGGCATGGAGTGCAGAAGGCTGTTAGCAGAAAGCAGAGAGACCAACTGTGCAAGAAGTGCGCAATGAAAATGTCCATATGGAACAATTTTCCTCTGAACATCAAAGGAGTCGCAACACGCCAAACACATAGATCTACCTAATAAACACACTGTTTAGCGAACCGTACATGTATGCGTATAGACTTCCTGTAAATGTGGTGTTTAGGTTGTTCTCGGTATTAAGTGCTACGCATTAAGCCGTTGGCACTACTGAGGTTTCTCACGCCTGCACGTTTGCATTTTCTCTGCTTTAACTTGCCAGACTAGTCTCATTAATTACCTGAGTTGAATCAGATGTGTTAGATGAGGGAAACAGTCAAATATGCAGTGCATGGGGTTCCCATTCCAAGCCTGGAGTTGGGCAACAGGCTTAACTATTACCATCACACACCATCATCTGCTCCTGCTCTCTGGCTGGCTCGACCAAACAGCACAGCCGGTCTCAACACTCTGATCACGGAAAAAGATTCGGATGTTGCTTCAACACTCGTTGCATTTATAAATAAACCTTTAAAAGAAGTGTGAAGATATTTTTATTTAACGTCTGCATAAATTTATTAAACACTGGATAATTTGTGAAAATCTCAATTTTAAAGATTGACGGATCTAAAGTCAATTAAATTTACTCAGAATAAACGATAAACAAAACAACCTTTACCCAGAGTAAACGATAAACAAAACAACTAAATTACTCAGAGTAAACAATAAACAAAACAACATTTACCCAGAGTAAACGATAAACAAAACATTTACACAGAGTAAACAATAAACAAAACAACTAAATTTACCCAGAGTAAACAATAAACAAAACAACATTTACCCAGAGTAAACGATAAACAAAACAACAAATTTACTCAGAGTAAATGATAAACAAAACAACTAAATTACTCAGAGTAAACGATAAACAACACAACCAAATTTACTCAGAGTAAACAATAAACAAAACATTTACCCAGAGTAAACGATAAACAATACAACATTTACACAGAGTAAACGATAAACAAAACAACTAAATTTACCCAGAGTAAACAATAAACAAAACATTTACCCAGAGTAAACGATAAACAAAACATTTACCCAGAGTAAACAATAAACAAAACAACCAAATTTACTCAGAGTAAACGATAAACAAAACAACCAAATTTACTCAGAGTAAACGATAAACAAAACAACCAAATTTACTCAGAGTAAACGATAAACAAAACAACTAAATTTACCCAGAGTAAACGATAAATCAGACAGAAGCAACAAAAATTACTTATGGCAAACAAAAAACCAAAACAGTTGCCACAGTAACCAAAATAGCCATGCAATTCGTAGAACAAAGGGAAAGCAACAATAAGAAAGAAACCATTAACAAGGTAAACATAATCCCACAAAAATGACCGACAGCAGTGAAAACTGAGGTGAAACATTTGATTCAATTCTAAAATGATGCTGTGGTAGAAAAACACAATCAAATAACAAATAATCATCATGTAACGTTTCTGTTTATTGATCATTTCCACCATAATGCACGAACACTCTGCATGCTCATACTTTTTAGTAATTTTTTTGTCATATGGAAAAACAACAACAACACACGACTGTTTATCACTTCCTTATTCTTTAAACACAATAATTATACTCTTTAAAACAATTTAGCTCATGTACATTTTTTGCACATACTGACTTCCACCCATTGAACAAGGATCGGGAGGAGCAGGAAACACTACTGAACACTGAACGCACAGCCTTCAGGGTGTGTAAACACTGCCACATAGTGTGTATTTCAGTGAATTGCGCTCTACACTACAGCACTGACCGAGCGCTGACTGAGACTTATACTGTAATGTACAGCAGGTCAGAACACACACACACACACACACACACGCACACACACACACACACACACACACGGGGGTCAGGCGAAATTATAATCAAGGACAAACTGGGAAAGAAGTACGGCTAAGAACGGCTGACTACACAGCTAAAAAAAATATACAAACACACAGAGAAACTGTAATGAGGAGCAACGAGCACTGGGTGTTAAATAATAAGTAATTAAATAATTAAAAATAAATATAAAGAAAAAATATACAGTTTAAAATCAGTTTGTAATAATAATAATAATAATAATAACAATAAAATAATAATAATAATAACAAGTAAATCAATACATTAGTAAATAGATAAATCCGAAAACCTGAATTAAATGAAATTAAAAACATTATATTATATTACGCTATATCATGTTATATTATATTTTATATTATGTATAGCACAGAAACAAAACCTTATTATATTGTTATATAATGTTATATCATGTCATATATTATATTATATTTTATATTAAGAATAGTAACAAAACGTTATATATTTTTAAATCACATATTATGTTTTATTTTATTTTAAGTATAGTAACAAAACCTTATTTTATATTATATTAAGTTATAACATGTTATTTTATATTATATTACTTTATATCATGTTATTTTATATTATATTACATTATATTGTGTTATTTTATATTATATTACAGTACATCGTGTTATTTTATATTATATTACATTATATTGTGTTATTTTATATTATATTACAGTACATCGTGTTATTTTATATTATATTACAGTACATCGTGTTATTTTATATTATATGACAGTACATCGTGTTATTTTATATTATATGACAGTACATCGTGTTATTTTATATTATATGACAGTACATCGTGTTATTTTATATTATATTACAGTACATCGTGTTATTTTATATTATATGACAGTACATCGTGTTATTTTATATTATATGACAGTACATCGTGTTATTTTATATTATATTACAGTACATCGTGTTATTTTATATTATATGACAGTACATCGTGTTATTTTATATTATATTATACTGACTAACTGCTGAACAGTGATCCACAGCTCACCTGAAACACAGTGTGTATCCCCTCCTGACCATCGTCCGTCTTCCTGACATACGCGCTCCTGTGAGCCGTAGAGGCGGTAACCATGGTTACAGGAGAATCTGACATTAGCCCCCTCCAAATACAGCGTTCCTTCTTTTTGCCCGTGTTTGGGCGGCTGGATCCAGCCACAGGACACCACTGAGGATCAGGAAAACATTACACTGAGGTCAAAAGTCACCAAAATGTCATCACAATATCTCTCAGTCAAAGTGTGTACTGTAAGTACAACTGCAGCATTCCTATTTAGATTTGTTTCCATTAGATTGCTTATTTTGTGATAATTTATTCACATAGCATAAGCACAGAGATTCTATCTTTTATGGTAAATTGCTAGCGTGTTCATATAAAGCTAGCTGGTTAGCGAGAAATTCTATGTATCAAATTAAATGTATCAAATAAATCTGAGACTTCTTTAAAGATAACTAAATTAAACTAAATGTGGTTGAAAGTTTTATTCGTTTCTTACCACGGATTACATTATATAATAAGCGTTTAAGTGTAAGTGTGCACCTCACTTAAACGCTTAAAGGTTAAAGGTTAAAGTGATGTGATCTCTGAGGAGTGATAGCACAGAGCTGATAAGAGATTTTAAAGTCGTATCAGATGTGATGATGTGAAGAAACGTTTAAGAGATAAAGAGTGATTTGAGGTTATAAAGGTTTGTGTTCTGGCACGTCAGCACTGATTCTGTCCCCGATGACCCTGTGTGACTCTGTGTCTCCCTGTGTGTCCGTGTGTGAGCCCTATGTGTCCCAGTGTCCCCCTGTGTCTCCCTGTGTGAGCCCTGTGTCCCCCTATGTGAGCCCTGTGTCTCCCTGTGTGAGCCCTGTGTCCCCATGTGTCTCCCTGTGTCTCCCTGTGTGAGCCCTGTCCCCCCATGTGTTTCCCTGTGTGAGCTCTATGTGTCCCTGTGTCTCCCTGTGTGAGCCCTGTGTCCCCCTGTGTGAGCCCTGTGTCCCCCTGTGTGAGCCCTGTGTCTCCCTGTGTCCCCCTGTGTCCCCCTGTGTGAGCCCTGTGTGTCCCCCTGTGTGAGCCCTGTGTGTCCCTGTGTGGGCCCTGTGTGAGCCCTGTGTCCCCCTGTGTTTCCCTGTGTCCCCCTGTGTGAGCCCCGTGTCCCCCTGTGTGAGCCCTGTGTGAGCCCTGTGTGTCCCTGTGTCTCCCTGTGTGCCCCTGGGTGAGCCCTGTGTCTCCCTGTGTGAGCCCTGTGTGTCCCCCTGTGTGTCCCTGTGTCTCTGTGTGGGCCCTGTGTGAGCCCTGTGTCCCCCTGTGTTTCCCTGTGTCCCCCTGTGTGAGCCCCGTGTCCCCCTGTGTGAGCCCTGTGTGAGCCCTGTGTGAGCCCTGTGTGTCCCTGTGTGTCCCTGTGTCTCCCTGTGTGCCCCTGGGTGAGCCCTGTGTCTCCCTGTGTCCTCTTGTGTCTCCCTGTGTCCCCCTCTGTGAGCCCTGTGTCTCCCTGTGTCCCCTTGTGTCACCCTGTGTCTCCCTGTGTCCCCCTGTGTGAGGCCTGTGTCTCCCTGTGCAGTGGGAGCTACGTGATCCTCAATACAAAGCAACTGGACAGAGTTAACAGAATTTCTAATGTAAATACCGACACTGGAATTAGAACACTGTTATTTGGTGTCCACTCACCAGGCTGTAGGTCCTGCGTCGTGGCCGCGTGAGCGCGCACGGCATGCAGCGTGTTGTTGCCCAGCTCCAGACTTCGTGTGCTTAACGTGTCGTATTTACAGAACCGAGCTCCGTCCCCTACGCACATCTTCAGCGTGGGATTCAGGAGCGGGTCGGACGCATCTTCGCTCACGGAGAACTGCGGGATGAACGACGGATCGTGCTTCGGGGAGAAGTAGTACTCGTTAAGGAGGTGCTCCGAGTCGTAGGTGAAGAGAGAGGACTCGTTTGTAATGGCCCCTGAAAGAAAGACAAGACGGAGCGTTCTTATTGGCCGAAGGGCATTAGAGCAACAACAATACTGTACATAACACATACGGTATGTTGAACAAGTTTTAAAAATCACGTATTTTATTTCTAACTATTTCATCTTTTATCACTTACAGTAATTAAGTTCCAAAACCAAGCGTCAGTCCACAACGATTAATACTGCATGCGATGTGTATGAGAACGCCCCAAAGTGGATTATTTTTCTAGAACATCCTCTTACACTACAGAAATTTGCCAACACTGATATTTTTATTGATCAAACAACGGCACTCATAGTTTTTTTTTAAATCCATTTATAGTTACGTTTAATGTTATCGAACATCTAAGAAACAAATTAGTTCTTGGAAGTGTACGTAAACTTCTGGAATCTAGCAATCTAGTTATTGACGCATTGTTTGTTTGTTTGTTTATTTATTTATTTTTAACCTTTGATGAATTTCAAATAAAAAAATAACTAAAATCAATTTGAGACTGGAATAAGATTACTAAAGCAAACAAAATTCGACGCTTTGTGCATTTCTCCCAACATCTAGCTAGCTTAAATATTCACGATGTTTACTTTTCTTACACCTTAAAGCTGGGACTAAAACTCTTAATCCTTTATTTAAAGAACTGTTTTAAATTTCCTCACTTTTAAACGCTATTGTCAGATTATATATATATATTTTTTTTAGACGGGTCCATTTTTTATTTCACAAAATCCAAAAACGTGTGTTGCTAGCGTGCTAGCGTGTTGAACAGGATGCTACGCTAAATCCGTATCAGATTTAAGTTGTTCTAGTGAACAAGTGTACACAAGCTAATCGCAATAGTTAGCAATCTGCATTCATAGCTAGCTAATATTTGTTCCACCGTTCCGTTTTGATCATTTGCGTTTAGAAATTCCCACGGCCGTTCGTGTCGGTTAAATTTAGCTAGCTAACGTAGCGTAACACGAATGAGCAGTGTATGATTCGCTAGCTAGCGATTGTGAGTTGGTAATAAAAACTAAGCGAAAACAAAAAAAAGAAACAAAACAAAAAGCATCACAAACCGTGATGAAGAACCGCAGGACAATAATGTAATATTAGTCAAGAGAGTACATGTTCTTTTTTCGTGTTTGGATCAAATATGCCGTATAATGTTTGTTACATCAGCTGAGTTTACTTAACGTGAACGACAGCAGTGAACACGTGCAGACTTTGGACTGGACTGATACGTGATAACAAGGTCATAAATTCATGCTCTGCATAGCTAACAACCTTTCTAATAGTCTCTATTAGAAAGCAAGGCTATGATACTCAGGATTAAACCGGTTTTAACATAATGACACAATGTTAAAATAGTTAACAACAACAACAACAACAACAACAAATGAGTGTAGACTGAAATGAGCACGTTTTAAAGGTACAGTTCACGTCTTTTGATCTTATTCCCAAAACACAAAAGGCACAAAAGGTTCGGGAAACCCTGTACTAGCTCCTCTTTAACAAGGTTCCCATTTGATAATATTGTTAGACCCCGAGTTATCTGTACTAGCATGAGGATATAATGCACTTCGCTTCACTCGGGATAAGGGTGTCTATGTTTTTAAACTGAATTTTCTTTATTAATACACAGACTCACATCCTGCTCCGAATGTGAAAATGTCCTGAGCGCTGCTGTCTCCGCCCACAACCGTCCCGTCGCTGGAGGTCAGATCGTCTTCAGGATCGTCGTTCATTTTCCCCAGCAGGCCCTGCGTCTTCTTCTTAAACTCCTGCGGCAGTAAAACAGTCAGGGTCATGACCCCGCCGCGACCTCGGATCTCCAGCCCTGCGCCTGAGGGGAACATCACTGTGACGTTCTGGGGTACCGCCGAGAACACAAACACACCTAGAAGGCATGGGACAAAGAGTAGGATTCAGGAATGTTCCAGAAACAATGTGCAGCTTGGCTTTTAAAATGTTCTTTAAAAAAAAAGTCAACATACCTTAGGAATGTTCTAGAACCAGAACACAACATGGTTTACAAATGTTCTGCTACCAACACTCAAAAGCTTAGAAATGTTCTAGATCCAATATTCAACATGCCTTGGGAACGTTCTACAACCGAACTTCCTTTTTGTTAAGAAGGTTCTAGAATCAAGATGTAATCTTGGTTAGGAACGTTCAAGACCCAACAGGCAACATGGCCTAGGCTCCAGGTTTTGCAATGTTCTAGAACCAGTACACAACATGCATATAAGTGTTCTGGAACCAATATTAAACAGCTTAAGAATGTTCTAGAACAAATGCGCACCATGTCTTAAAATGTTCTGTAACCATACCCTTCAGACTGTTCTAGAACCAAAAGGCAACTTGGCCTATGCACCAGGCTTTGGAACATTCTAGAACCAGTACACAACATGCCACATAAATGTTCTGGAACCGAGATTACCGATATTATATAATGCTCTATATGTTTAGAAAATGCTCTAGAACCAATACACAATATGCTTTAGGAATATCATAGAACCTAGAACATTTTTTTTTGTAGGAATTTTCTAGAAACAAGATGTAGCTTAGGAATGTTGTGGATCCAAAATACAACCAATACTCAAGCTTAGAAATGTTCTAGAACCAACACACAACTAATACCCAAGCTTAGGAACATTATATAACCAAGTACTAACCAATACCCAAGCTTAGGAATGTTCTAGAACCAATACACAACCAATACTCAAGCTTGGGAATGTTCTAGAACCTATATACAACCAATAACCAAGCTTAGGAATGTTCTAGAACCTATATACAACCAATACCCACACTTAGGAATGTTCTGGAACCAACACGCAGCCAATACTCAAGCTTAGGAATATTCTAGAACCAGTAAACAAACAATACTCAAGCTTAGGAATGTTCTAGAACCAATACACAACCAGGGCTCAAGCTTAGGTATGTTCTGAAACCAGTACACAACAACACAGCAAATAAATGTTCCGGAACCAATATTAAAGTGTTTAGGACTATACTATAAGCAGTGTCATATACATTGCATGTTCCAGATCATCTGTTCTCCATCTCATAATCTCATGCCGAGTGGGACGTGAAAGTCCGAAGCTGATCTGGGATCAGTATTTATGGTAAAATGTACCTCAGGTCTCACCTTCAAGATCCATCCAGGTCTGTTCAGAGAAACTAAGCACCTGTCGGTTCTGTAAGACCTGCAGGTGATCCGGTTTATCCGCGAGACGCACCTCGATGACGTCAGAGTTATTCTCCTTCATGGCCACCGAGGAGAGACGCGTCGCCATGACGACAGAGCCTTGAAGGGAAACGGATGTGACAATCTCGAAAAAGTGCACTCGTTGTTTATGCCACAAACACAGAGTCACACTGAGGTTTTTACACGGTGACAGAAAGAGATGATTTTCAGTCATTTTACCGTTCTCTGATTTCATTGGCTCAGTTCTGCCCTGCACTGTCAGCTGGTACTCCGGTGAGTGAAGCAGGACGTACTCTCCTTTACCGTTAAAGGTGTACGTGGAACCGTCGAACGTGATGAAGTGAGGATCACCAAGCACAGAGGCTGAAAGAAAAAAAAAATTGGAAAAACCACGTAACACAAACTGATCCTCTCGGAGAAAAAAAAAAAAGAGACAGGAAGTATGTGTATTAGATCATATAAGATAAAAGCATTTTCTCCACCTGCTTTCGGAGGCTGGTACGTCCTGCAGTCGCTGGACGGGCGGTGTGTGAAATAATACTCGCAGTTATCCGACCACAGGCAGCAGTAGTAGAACGTGATCACGTCGTATTTCCAGTGGGAGAAACCTGGCACTTTGGGGGGGTTTTTGTACGGCGGTGACCCCCAGTCGTGCCCTCGGTCCGGGGTACTTCCCCCAATCGAGTCACTGGTGAGAACCTGAGCTCCGGTTTTGTCATAACAACACTGCTGACCTGCTGCGTACTTCGGGCTGCACACAAAGAAGCAGAAATCAAAATGAAACACGTCCTTTTTTTGTGCTCTTTGATTTGAGTTATTGTAGTACACAGAGGACAAGGTGTGTGTTCAGAGTGTTACCTGCCCTGAATGCCTCGAACGCAGTGCACAGCTCCTGGATGATAAGTGCACTTACTGCCTTTCTCGATGTCACAGCCGTAGTCTGTCTGAAAATACCCAAAGCCATGAATATTTACTCGTCATCCTGCTAGCTCGTTAACAAGCTCATTTTCCGGTTCTAGATCTTGTTTGCACATAGCTGCGTCAGACAGCTTTCATTTAACCCAGACGCAGAGGTTTAAGCTCGTATGAGTGGCTGTGTTACAAATGAATTTCCAATCAATAATTTGACAAAGAAAAGAAAAGAAGTAGAACTCAATGCCAATAAGTCTAGTAGTTCTTCGTATTCATTCATTTGTGCGCCTGAAATGCCCTTCAAATACACTTCAAAGAGGAAGGGAAGCTTTCGAAGAAGAAAAAAAACATTTGACCTTGCTGTGACCTCGATCCTGTTTGGATCGACCACAAAATCTAATCACGTCATCTGTTGGTTATAATCAGTCCCTCACAGGATTCCGCGGTCGCAGAAACGAACGCAAAAATCAAGAAAACGACGCGATATTCGGAGGATTTTTCTACGTTTTTCGAAAAAACTGCAGATTTTCTGCAGATCCGGGCCGGGACGTTCGGCCAAAGCCCTCTTCGAGTCACGAGTACAGCTAAAAGGTCTCATTTACCAACAAACATCACCGCGAAAGACCGCGCGAAACGATTTCCTGCAATTGCGGTTTCGCCGATTCGAGTCATTTTCCGCAAAATAAATAAATAATCGGAAAACTCTGAAAACAGATACGCAGATTTAGAAAGAAGAAGAAAAAAAAAGCCGAAGCAAAAATAATCGAACATTTTTGGACGCAACAGTGACGGACTGACTGTATAATGATCGTTCCATTTAAATCTAATGAACATTCAACAACTAGTTCGGAAGTTAGCGCTCGAATGAGAATCTGTAAACGCAGGCCTAATGCTTAAACAACCTAGAGTTGGAGGAAGAAAAATTATTTAAAAAAAGCATGCCAAAAAAAAAAAAAGAGAAAGGGATAAGCAGATACAGAAAGAAAGGATAATGACACGGTGTGTCAGAGTTTAAAGCCAAGCAGCTGATTGGTCAGCATAATGATAAACCCCGTTATGACCTCACCAGTGACGGTCACTCCAGAAATGTATTTTAATAGGAAAAAAAAAATCAAAAATTTAAATATTTAAAAAGTGAAAACGAAGAGTTTGTACTTTAAGCAGTTTGAGCTAATTCGTTCTAAATGAAGGTTTTGTCAGAAGAAGAAGAAGAAGAAGAAGAAGAAGATGAGGACGAATAATAACCTTGGATCCCTGCGATCACTGTAATTAATTATCATCTATACTGCTGTGGCACTAACAGGATACCGATTACGATACATGACACAACACTTCACTTCAGTCTCGTTTTAATCTCACATGGAACCTGCCGGTGTCGGCTCGGGCTTGTGCCAGCGTGCAGGGGCAATCGATGATCTCATTCAGGAAACTGGGCATCAGATTTTCCTCTCCATCCCACTTCAGACACTTTTCCAAAGCCCAGGCTGCAGAATCTTTCCTGAAGGCGTCCTCCAGGTGATAAGCCAGAGCATGATCACCACTCCACAGAGCGTTCACGTTCCTACACACACACACACACACACACACACACACACAAGAGACCCCAGGATTTCATGGCAGAAAAAATGTTGTAGGTTTCTATATCACATTAAGCATGGAAAAAGTTCTGGCATGATTTATGTCTTTTTTAAGACCTGCAATTATAACAGGGGTGTGTAGACATTTTAATTTTTTTTTTTTATCCCCTGTAATATATTATAGCACTTACTTAAACAGTTTGTCACATAGAAGAAGAAAAAAACGAGTTAATTTAAGTTTAGTTTACATTATGACAGAAACAACAAAAATCACAGTTTATTATATTACATCATATTTTATCATACAGAACAAACTTGATCCTAGCGCAACAAAAAAAAACCAAACAATTATTACAGAAGGTTGTAATTAAAAATAAAAAGTATCGCATGTTCTTAATGTTTACTTTTTATTATTCTGCACCGTCAGATTGATCAGAGGGTTTTTAAAAACACCCTATATGAAAATATGTTGCGTTGTGTTGTGTCCATGTTTTATGGATTCAAGGTCAATCAAGCGAAGAAACCCTTCTTATCTATCCTTCCTTCTAAAATAAAGGAACTCGGGTGCAAGTCACTGGAGATAAACGTGAACTGAACGCAAATGAGGATGAAAACGTACCATGTTCCATCAGGTTCGGTGCTTGGACTGACCCTCATGCTGCCCATGTGCCACAGCGCCAGCGGCATTTCCATGGGTGTTGGGACGAAGCTGAACGCCCCGTTATTGCTCACGTTCTTCCCTACAGAGTACAGATACTTCCACTCGGCCCTCCATCGATCGGTATACGGCTCTCCTGTGGTCAGAAGAAGAACAGCAGCGTCGGTGTACGTAAAAACACGTCTCTCATGATCGTCACACGGCATCTTCGATTAAACTGGATTTCAAGTGGTGAACGTGTGAGCTTTCGGGACAACGTCTAGAATTAAAAAGCAGTTGGCTATAGTTCAAAAAAATAAGGATGGTTCTGCTCCACTTACCGAACTCGTCATAGCCCCACAGCTCAAGGTTTACTCTCTCAGCTTTAATTAGAGACGAATTCCACACCATCAGGAGAATCCCACCGACGCCCGGCGTACCGTAATACTGCCACTGAGTCCCGTTCACCAGGAGGAGCTTATACGCCGCACTCAGCTTACTGTGGTGCACTGATCATCCGATCACAAGAAGCCAGTCATATAATATCACAGCGTGAATCGAAATAATTAGTAGTTAGACTGAGATGCGAGTCTGACCTGAGAGCCATCGTCCAGCTCGGTTATAGTTCAGTCCGTCAGTGGAAACCTTAAACGGGATCCAGCCGGACTCGAACAGCAGGGGCGAGATACAGTGACCTACGCCTTCTGCATCCACGTAGCCCTGAGTTGTGATCTCAGACTTAAACCTGCACACACACACACACACACACACACACTATTTAGAAACCCATCCATCCATTTCCCATACCACTTATCCTACACAACGTAGCCTGGAGCCTACAAGACACCCTGGATGGGGTACCACCCCAATCGCACACATTCACACACTACGGATAATTTCTAAATGCCAATCAACCTACAACGCATGTGTTTGGACTTGGGGAGGAAACCCCCGGAGCATAGGGAGAACATGCAAACTCAAGGTTTGACGCAATCGTGCTAACCACTAAGCTAACATGCCACACCCCTCCACCACCATTTAGAAACCAATTCCGTTAAAGAATAAACCAAATTTAACTTGTGTGCTACGATTTAGGCCTGTGAAAAACCTAGATACTTGGATACATTTTCAAGCTACATTATTACATTACCTGATCGGTCAAAATAGTTTTTCTAGGGTTATCCAACACGAAAACGTGAAAAGAGCATGTCCAGGAATGTTCTGGAAATGTAATCAATCAGGGTTTGGTTATAATAAAATATCCCAAACGTCCCTCATCATTAAAAATAGTTTAAAAAAAAAAATCTGCCCAGAGAAGGCCGTCCACAAAAAGTCGGTGACCGGGTAAAGACCGGATTAGTCAGAGGAGCCACCAAGAGGCCATGGAGAAGCTGGAGAGATCCATAGTTCAGATAGAACAAGATGTTCACAACCATAACTGGGACACGGCACAAATCTGCACGTTATGGAAGAGTGTCGAGAAAAGAAAAAAAAAGGCATATAAATTTGCCAAAAGGCACGAAAAAAAGATTCTCTGGTATGATGAGACCAAAATGTAGGTTTTTGGCCTTGTCCCAAAGCACTATGTTTGGCGGAAACCCAACATCAATCATCACCCTGAGAACACCCTACATACCGTGAAGCATGGTGGTGGTAGCGTCATGTTGTGGGGCTGCTTCTGCAGACTGCTCTGCAAAACGCTCGAGGTGTAAGCCTAAATATAAAGCGGGCGTCTGGGACTCTTCAGGACAGAACCGCCATGTTTAACGATTTCCTAAAACATCCTTAGTAAACCCCGAGTCCCTTCTTACCTGCAGGTGAGGTTGACCTTCTGATCAAACTTGACGTTGAGCAGTTTGAAGTCGGTTCCTCCGAGCAGAGAACCGGAGTGAGGTGAGATGTCCAGGCAGAACTGTTTCACGTCCGGGCAGCAGTTCAGTAAGGTCTCGCATGTCGGGTGGCAGGTACAGGACGCCAACTTTTCACCACAGCGACCTTCACAAGACTGAGCTGGAGGAGGGAGATGAACAGATAATAATAATAATAATAATAATAATAATAATAATCATTTCACAGTGTCGCAGTACCAGTACCTTCTACCTGCAGTCCAAATGTATTCTTCATGCATATAAACAGATTATACGGCTAAACACTGTTATTAGACAGAGTGCAGATATAATATCAGTAATACGAATAATAATTCAACAATACATGTTGCAGGTGAAAACACGGGGTCAGACATCCAGGATGTTCTGAGCTCATTTTCGATTTAGATTTGGGTGGCACAGGGTGGCAAAAACAAGCCTCGCCATCCCCGAGTCTGATCTCAAAACACATCGGAGAGGTCTATATACACAAACGCCTTCAGTGTGAGGAATTACAGCGCAACTATGAAGGCAGTGGAGTGTCATCACAATGTGTCATCACTATATTGCACCACTAACAGACTGTTCTCTCTCTTGCTCTCTGCTGAAATAATTTTTTAAAAAAACCAAAAAAACAACAGAAACTCCATCACAGAAATCCTAATGGTTCCCACTACAAATACCATTACAAACCATCAGCTAACCATGAAAACCATTACCGGTCCTTAATGGTATCCACTAGACATAACATGCCACCAATAGAAGGCAACAAATTACCAGTAGAGACCCACAGGGAACATTAGAGTTTCCATTAAAAGCAATACAATTCCCATTATAACCATTACAAATTCTAGAGGGTTTCTATTCTTTTTTTCAGCAAGTGTGTGTGTGTGTGTGTGTTTGTGTGTGTGTGTGCTCACCTGCAGCAGGTTGTGAGATCAAATCCAGAAAAGTCAGCACTGAATACAAAGTCAGCACTCTGTACATGAGCATTTTGACTGACACTGACTTCACACAGCTTTTTCAATCCATAAAGTGCCTCTTGTTTGCACCAAAGCCTCAAATCACACCCAGGAACAGGAACCGGTTGGTCTAACGTCCCTTTAACCACTCCAGTATGTGTTTAGATCAGGGGTGTGTGTAAACATGCATTTGAGCCATGACTTTTTGGCAAAGGTCTTCCTGATAATCATCTGCACTCTGCTCCAGAACTGCTTTGTTACAGTTTAACCTGAAACTGCTTTGTTTACATGTGTAAACTGTAAGAAGTTACACCTCAAACAAACAAACAAACAAACAAACAAAAAAAACAGCTTCAGTTTTGCAAATGCTTTATTGACTGTAGATATGAGATGGTAGAAATGTCTCCAACTAAATGTTCACACTGTAGACTTTTTTTTTTTTGGCCTCTTAAAATAGCTGGTAATCGGGTTGCCAAGTCTGTTAAAAAAAAGGGAAAAAAAGAATAATACGACAACAAAAAAACACCTCATAACCAACCCAGGACTAGCACTCCAAATACTCCACTTTTAAAACAATGTTTTAAATATTAAAATCATACCTACCTTGTCAAATATTCTGTAATATTTATACATTTCAATTCATATATTAATACATATAAATATGGGGGCAAGGTGGATTAGTGTTTAGCACGATTTCCTCCCACCTCCACCTCGCGTGCGCAGAGCCCGCACGCTCTCCCTGTGCTTCAGGGGCTTCCTCCGGGTTCTCCGGTTTCCTCCCCCAGTCCAAAAACATGCACTGTAGGCTGATTGGCGTGTCCAAATTACCCGTGGTGTGTGATTGTGCCCTGCAATGTGTTGTCACCCCGTCACATCGTGACCCGGGCTCTCGGGTTAAGCTCCAGGCGCGGCTGCAACCCCGTTTGGAGAAGCAGTACGGAAAAATGGATGGATGGACGGATGGAAAATCATAACTACTCTCTATCACATATTCTGTAATATTTATAGGTTTGAATTCATATATTAATACATACTATTGAATTTCATATCTCAATTTTTAATCCTCTACTCGCGACTCCGTTTGCTCTAGACCGCAACGCTTTCTCAAAGGTCTCCGGATGCGGTTACGAGCGCTTGCTCTGAAGCTGCATGTAGAAAACAGAAAACATGCCCTTGTTTAGGTTTTAAAAGCGGGACACAGAGGTTGAGGGATTGTGGTTTCTGAGCGCTGGCTGTGAAAACAGGATGTATGTTTTTACTGGGTTTTCCTCAGATTTAAGCGTTCTATCAATTTTTCCCAATTCATCAATTTGTCTAGTAAATACAGAGGGTCTCGGTTCTTTAGTACAAACTTGTACTATTTTCACATATCTCTGATTTAATTCCCCAATGCCTTCAGTTCTGCTATATTTAGCACGCTCTTTTAACATTTCAGCTTCAGCTCTCGTTTGAGTCAAGACACTCAGTATGCTATCACAGTCTTTCACTAAACGATCATTTTTCAATATCAGCTTTTTCAGTTCTCTTTACATCCAGCGTGTCGAGCTGTAAGTCTCTCAGATCTCGCTGGAGGTGCATAATGTCAGGAACAGCCTCCTTAGCGGCCCCCGAACCAGAAGACTTTCCAGTCCCCGTCTTGCTCCCTGTTGCTGGGTGTGTTGCTGGGTACCTGGGGACTGGCTTGTCCCCTTTCTTCTTCTTCTTGGCCCTCTTTTTCTCCTGACCTTTTTCTCCTGACCCCGGGCTGTCAAGGTTGAGGATCTTTACATCGTTTTAATCATAACACAGTTTTAAACCTTTCCACATAACATCACATAACATAATACCTCCGCTTGTATTTTACATTAAGCTGGAAATAACGGCAGAGCTGAGGCTACATATTCCTGAGATCCAAATCTCCTGCAACAATACACATATTCATTTAAATGCTATTTGTATAGAGCTTTTAACAATGGGGCTTTAATCCCTAATTAATATTTTATGTAAACATACATACATTAACAAACATATATACACTTTGAGTTAGTGCTTTATCCTGATCAGGGTCACAGAGGATCCGGAGTCTATCCCAGGATATCTAGGTGTGAGGCAGGAATACACCCTGAATGGGATGCAGAGCACCATGCACACACACACACATACACACACACACACTCATTTGGTCACTGCTATCATTTGTTGAATATCATTTTCAGTAACCAATTCATCTTGTTCAGGGTGCCAGGAAGACTGGACGTGAGACAGGAACACACACTGGATATGTGTCAGTCCATCACATGGCACCGTACACACACTCTTTCACACTTAGGGGAAATTCATCGCAGCCTATCCACCTACTGGCATGTTTTTAGACAGTGGGAGGAAATCTGAGAACCCCGAGGAAACCAACATAGACCCGGGGAGAACATGAAACAGAAACTCAACATACAATCAGGAGCGAACCAGAGACTCTGGAGCTGTTAGGCGGCAACGCTACCCGCTGTGCCAGCTCCGCCCCAGTTGAATTATTATACGCATAATATGGGTGGTCTACTGGGTAGCGTTTCCGACTTACAGCTCCAGGGTCCTCGGGTCGATCCGGGTCTCTAAGACATAGTTAACAAGTTCTCCTCGTGTGTTCCTCCAGGTTCTCCAGATTCCTCCCACTGTCCAAAAATATACCAGTGGATTGGTGATTATTCATAAATTTCACCGACATGTGAACACGTGCATGATGCCCTGTGATGACCTGGCGTCCATGGGATAGGCTCCGGATCCAACGTCCAAGTAACATCACAGCAATAAAACTACACAATTATCTTATACGGTTCTTTTAACAAACAGAATAAAATGGTCTCGTATCACTAGGCTACATAAATTGTGATAAATAAAGAATTATGTTTTTATTTTTATGAGAAAGCATGAACCAATTCACTGACTTGCACCATATATTACACCGAATGTAGTGTATTTGTATTATTTATTTATTTTAAAATTTAATAACCAACCATTTCACCTGTTAATTCACTACATCATTTAAATCATATTCAAAGCCCACGTGCTTGCATAATAAAGCTATGCAATTACTATTTGCCCCAAAACGTATCCCCATTTCGAGGGGAAACCACAGATATGGCAACCACGGTTGATGAGGAACGAACCTCTTATTTCAAAATTAAAGTCCTCTAGTTCAGCGAACCTTTTTTGAGTCACCTTTGAATTTTTTTCCAAAATATTTGTGCAGCCTACACAAACACTAATGCCAGACAGCGTTAAGCCTGGTTTATACTCGACGCGTACGGAATAGGGAGGGATATAGAGGGAGAGCGGGCACGGCACAAATGACGTCATCGCGGAGTGGGCGGTCGAGCGCGTTGTACACGCGAGGCATAAATGACGTCATCACGCAGTGGGCGGTCGAGCGCGTGAGGCCTTATTCCGCATGGCGGTTTGCACGGCATTCTTTTGTAACTTGCCGCGCTGCGCCGGATCCGGAAATGAATTCGAATGAAACATCAACAACAAACACAACAATTCCTCCTCGGCATTCAGGAACTCCACGCGAGACGCCATGTTTGTAAGCGTTGCTATGGTTGTGTCGACAAACTACTTCTTCTCTCAGCTACTTCCTGTTGGTTTATAGGACGATTACTCAGAGTCGCCCCCTTCCGTTTCAAAGAATATTACAGCGGCGAGCGCGTCAAGTGTAAACGCCTCGTCCGTTTGCGTAGGTGCGCGCGCACTCAGTGGATATTTCTCAGATATATATATATATATATATTAAGTGTTTTATACACATTTGAGCATTTTAGAAACGTTTTGGAAACCGCGATTGGGAAACACTGCTCTAGTTTACAGCCTGGGCTTATAGAGAAGACTTTCGAGCTACTTTATTAGCAGTAGCCATTTAGCGCTTTTCTTTGATAATAGGACATGTGGGCGTTTCTAATTAGCATATTCATGAATATATAAAAATCCTGGCATACTGTCCTCATGAAATGGCTTGAGAGAATATGTCCATATTGTTGTTCTGAAACAACAATTTTGATTTCACAGACACTTTAAATATTTTTTGTTGTTTCTTTCTATTTCTTATTACACACTTAATTTACAAACCTTATATAATACAATAATATCAATGGCTAGGAAGTGTGACGGCATTCGCTATGATTTCATTTGTTTGATGCGAAACTGGAGGCTATAAGCTTCCTGTACTTGTTAGCTTCATTAGCCTAATAACTCTGGTGCAAAACTAAAGAAGTAAACCTGTTGTGGCGGATTTTTACAGTTTAATCCAAAATGTTCCTTTAAAATAATTTGTAAATACAATGTAATCATACACTTAACATTATATAATCCATAGTTCATAGTTTAGAAGTGTATTTGCTGAGGCTAGGACAGAAAAAAAAACAAGACAATTAGGAGACAAGTTTTTAAAGATTGTGATTTATACATTATAATTATAATAATAATAATAATAATAATAATAAAAAACACACACTAATAGACACACAATAACAAGAAGTTTGGTGACTTCAGCTGTGAACAGATAATCATTTGCACATGTTTATGAAAGTTCAGCTCTTACTATTTTACTAAATTTCCTCCAAGGATCACAGTATCTTTAAATGTTGTTTACTACTTTCATGGTAAAATGTCACAAATATTAAAAAGGTGCAGTTTGCAATGTTGGAGATTGTTTTCAGACCTGTACGACCCGACCTATTACTTTAAAAGAGAACTGAGGAAAAACTGTGTAATGCAGTATAAGCTGATCTTGCTAGTTTCTTCATTTCAGGCTTTCTGGCCCTGAAATGATCTCAGCCCCTTCATCAGTATCGTCAATTGCTTTCCATTGAAATGCTTTCCTTAAGAGGCAAATGTAGTTTCGACAGAGGGGGTGGGGTCATCTGGGGGTGTGACTTATAAATGTTTTCCTGGGGATTGCCATTCACTTCACAGACAGCATTACAAACTGCTCCTTTAATAATAATGTCAGGACAGTCAGGGTTAAATCGAGCTCCAGGACATTCTTAACAGTAACAACGAGGTCCGAATAAACTAAAAATGATTTATAATAATAATAATAATAATAATAATAATAATATTAATAATAAGTCTACAGTGTTGAGCCGAGAAAGCCGCTTTTCTCCTAAAGCAAAGCACTGTTGTATATCACGCTTTATAAATAATTAATATACATATAACTGTTATTAACTGCTAATCAAGAGGTTTCTATCTAACAGACCTGCCTGCAGTTTACTCAGCCTATAATCACCTACAACACGTTTTAGATTTTGTCTTTGCATTGAAATTTTGTCATTTAATTCATTGCACAAACTATTGCATTGATGGCTTGAGTACAACAAATTATTATATATATATATATATATATATATATATATATATATATATATATATATATATATATATATATATATATATATATATATATATATATATATATAAGAAACATTTTTCAAACACTTGACGCTGAAACAATGGCTTGGTCATGATTAAAGGAGAAGTTTGGCAAAAAAAAAATATTTAAAAATGGAATGAAGTGTACACAAGTTTCCCAAATTTGACCCCAAATGCAGTCGATTAGCCGAAGCAGGCATCATGTCAGTTTTGTTTCTTAATTTTGGAACTGGAGCTGGTACATAATAAAAGCTACCAATTCAGCATCGTGCTAAACGTTTCGGGTACGGACGATAATTGTGTACATTTCATTTGTGGCCAAAATGTTCATTTAAATACACGTTGGTTTGAATTCTGATGCTGACACACATACACACGTAAAGTACACATACACATACACTTCATTCCATTTTTCAGCAATACAAAACAAAAACCATGTTGGTATACACACACACACACACAAAAAAACAAAAAAAAAACAACCCACACGTTCATCCGTGTACGTATACGGACTCAAAATTTCTCCAACATAAAAGAAAACGAAATGTTCCAGTTTGAAGATCCAGACACATTTTTCCATGTATAAACGGCTCCACCCACTTTTATTTAATCCCATAATAAATATTTCACACCCATCACAGATCACCAATAATCTTGTCTCCCCCCCCCCCCCCCCCCGCACGAAATGCCGTTGTCCTCTGACAAAATGCATTGTGGGGATTCATGACGGCAGCCAAGCTACATCACCGACCCTCCATGCATTGTGGGATTTCATTACTACTAAATGGAAAAAAAAATAGTGCACCATGTAGGGAAGAGGGCGTGGTTTCTGACATACACTACAGCATATTTCATTGTAACCGAGACTACTACTACTACTACGATTATAAAGAATAATAATAATAATAAAAATAATTTTTATAATACAAAAACCGGGCCCTGTTCTTCGTACGTTGATTTATGACTCCAAGATAAAATGATACACGTAGACAAGATTCGCCAACTGTGATCAAGCCAAACACTATAATGAAGTTCTTCGTAATCACTGAGTGAACGATTGGCGAATGGTACAGAAGCCTGGAGAGATCATTAAAAGGTTTGTTTTTTCTTTAATATTATTTTAAGCACAATGTAGTGAAACCTACACAGATTAGTATAAACTGAGGAAACTAAATCAGAATCAGGAAACCGATGTTTGTGCAAAACGAACTGTATTTGCTATTTCGAGTCGATGAACTGATGAAACTGTGTCCACATTTTTGGTTCTTTTTTCGCATATCCAAAGAGAACTCTCAGATTTAAAGTAACAGTAACTTTTCCTCGACGCTGCGGTGGGACAGTCAAGAGGAGTATCCGATTACGTACCTCCCATTATTTTTTAAAATCTATACTAGGTAACAGCCCTAATAGTAGCACTCCAGCAACAGGAAGAAGTACAGAGAGTAGAGCTACCTTCATCTCTTTATCTCATTAGAGTACATGTGTAACGGTCATATACTTATGGTGAAGTGGCACTTGTAATGTCTCACCTCATCCCATACTATATCTTTAAGTAAATAAATATCTATCGTGGAAGATTAGGCTGCAAGTAGCAACTCAAACTCCAGCCGCTTTCCTTTAGACGAGAGCAGAATTACTTGACGTTGTTTGAATAAGTGTGAGATATATTACGAAATATACGGCGCATGATTTTCTAAGCTTACGGACTTCTTGTGTTGGGAAAACAAACCGATAATCGTGCAAAATCGCCAATAATCCGATCCAGCTAACTCAGTAATCCACGTACGAAGAACACAGGCCGCGGGTCCCCTTGCAAGTAAAAACTCAAAATACATGTTCCAGAGACAAAATTCACTGAACTGAAAAATTGAAGAAATAAAGAAAAAGAAAAAGAAAAGCAAAATACTGTCATGAAAGTAACTTGGTGTACTGTAGCACATGTCTTCCAGGGTCTTTCTGATAACATTTTGGTCACTCGATAACTAGTTTATTAGCTTGGAGCATATCCTACCTGCACTGGTCGTTTTATCAGTTTTATCATCTGTTGCACAATAATTCATCAATCTATCCATCAAAGGAAAGCAACCACAACAGGACCACATCTGGATACCTGCAAAGTGACCTGTATGGGAGGTGTACTCAAAGAGTCTGTTCCCTTTAGAACACTAACGGAGAACTAAAAGAAATGTAATATTGTGTACGATACGATACCACTCAAATTCCATTTTTAAACTAAATTTAGGTTTGAACAAGTTTTTTTTAAATTTAAAATATTTTAAAAAGTTTGTTATTCCTTTAGCTGGAAGAGGAGATTTTCACCGTGACCCCTGATAACCCCACGATGCCAATCCAGAACCAAATGAACCCTTTCACAAGGTTCGGCGTAAAATAACATTAACAAACCATAAACTTCAGCGTTAATCAAATCGGACGTAACGCTAAAGTAGCAAAGCATTGTCGAGTCTCGATTCTGATTGGTCAGAATGGATCGATACATTTTCTCCAACAGCAGCTCTGACTCAAGTTCAAATCACAGGTTTATATTAACGCACTTGCACTAATACGTTACCGTTTCTATAGTAACAACTCGTTCATAGGGACACGCCACGTAAAACGAAGTCGTCTAATTGTTACGTTGTGATGTTTCTGGAAGGAGTCTCCAGTTTCAGCGTGTTGTTACAATCGGAGCTAAAGCTGGAACTAAGTTTTCCAACATAGGAAAGTCTTCTAGACAGATGTTTTTTTTTTTTTTTTTTTACGGTTTCTTAGGGAACATGACAAGCTTCGTTTGTTGTTTGAGAGAGAGAGAGAGAGAGAGAGAGAGCGCGAGAGAAGCGCTGCTGGTGAGGGAATGATTGTTTATATTAAATCAGCATCAACATCAGTATTAATACACCGTAAGTAAGTTATTAATGCTAATCACTTACACAAGTCTTAAGTTTGTTCACATTATTTATGGTGTAAAAATGCTCAAGTTTGTGGTTTGCTAATGTTATCCATCACAGGAAATAGTTAAAGGACCCTTAATGTAATGTAAAGTGTTACGTATTACCATATTACGTTAAAGGGAACACGGACACAGCTCCCGTGTATTATACGTACAGCAGAGTTGAAATAAATACGAGACTACGTGTCAGGATGAGAACCTCATCATATACAGGCATAACAGCGATGGACAAAAGACGACTTTACATCGGGGAAAGGAAAGAACACCGGAGCAAACGTAAAATAAAAGGCGCATATTTGGTCTACTAGACGTCAGTTTCTGAATAATACAAATATACGAAATAAATAAACGAAAACATCGCCACACAGTAGTGCCTGCACGATGGATGGTGGCGTCGTGTTGTGCTGTGTTGTGCTGTTTGAGTTGCTCTGGAATGCTGTTTGGAAAAGCTAAGGGATAAATTAGCATGTTTACAGTAGCATGAGGATGTGACAAATTCCAGTTGAGAAAACTACATTATTTATATATGTCTTTCAAGATGCGAACAGCTCATTGTTAATAAATTTAGTAACAAGATAGCAGAATATGAAGAATTCGGTAATATTTCAGTGGATATTTTGGTGACGTACAACTTCACTACTTTATAAAACACGCTCTTGTTGACTTCCCCTTACTGTGAACTCTTCTAGAGGGTTTGAATCCATGCCACTATCTTTTCAGAGATTGTTTTGGGGTTTTTTTTGTGATGAATCATCCTTCACTGAAACTGGCTGGCTACCATGAGCGAGACTGACAGGATTTCTGAGAGGGTTTTAAGTCAGATTCTGGAATGTTTATCCGCTAATGCTAGCTAGTACTTACACTTGTACTTTTACTTGCATTAGTAAAAGTTCATTTGGTAACGCAACTTGCTAGTGAGTAGATTAACATGGCCCAAGTTGACAGGATTTTAAATCATAAAATCATAGCTAAAAGCTAGCTATAAGCAGCCGGCTAACCTGAGCTAATCTGACAGGATTTCCGAAAAGATTTTAAGTCATATTCTGGAATGTTTATCCGCTAATGCTAGCTAGAAGGCGAACATGAAATACCCGGACAAAATCTCTGAAAGAATTTTTAATCATAATGCTAGCTAGACAGGGAACATGAACTAGCGACAGGATTTCTGAGAGGATTTTAAGTCATATTCTGGAATGTTTATCCGCTAGCTAGCTAACATGAACAAACCTGACAGGATTTTTTAAATCGTAATGCTAGCTAGATGGAGAACTTTAATTAATGACAGAATTTAGACTTGTATTAGTAAAAGTTCATTTGGTAACGCTAGCTTGCTAGGGAGTAGGTTAACATGGCCCAAGCTGACAGGATTTTAAATCATAAAATCATAGCTAAAAGCTAGCTATAAGCAGCTGGCTAACCTGAGCTAATCTGACCAGATTTCTGAGAGGATTTTAAGTCATATTTTGGAATGTTTATCCGCTAGCTAGCTAACATGAACAAACCTGACAGGATTTCTGAGAGGATTTTTAATTTTTTTTTATCTTAATGCTAACTAGATGGAGAACTTTAATTAATGACAGGATTTCTGTCAGGATTTTAAAATCACAGCGCTAGCTAGAAGGAGACTAGTAACCGATGCAAGTATTTCTGAGAGGATTTTATATCATTTTCATACATTTTCAGCCACTATCGCTAAGCAGCTGGCTAACCCAAGCTAATCTGACAGGATTTCTGAAAGGATTTTGGCTGATCAAGTTCATTTGCTAAACCTATTCAAATAGCGAGCAGGTTAATAGAAGCTAACCTGAGAGGATTTCATGTAATCTTCTAGCTAGCTGGCTAACATCAGCTGATGACAGGATCGGAGAAAAACTTGCCTCTTTGAGCAAAATCGAACAGGAGCTCCCCTGACAGGATTTCGAAGAGAATTTTAAGTCATAAATGTTTATCTGCTAAAGATAGCTAGCTGACTAGCATAAGCTAAATTGACATACCTCTAGCTGACTTTCATTTGCTAAAACTTGTGAGCAGGATATTGAGCTAATCGGGCATGATTTGGGATTATTTTAAAGTAATATTTCAAGATCTTCAGTGTTCATGACATCTGTCTGGCTAACACGAGCCGATGACAGGATCTCCGAGAAAATTTTGCCGTTTGTGGAAAAAAATGTGTCTTAAAAGGTCATAAATATGCTAAAAGACACACAAACGTTCTGAAGAAACGGCTTTAACGGCACGGTTTTCCTTCCGTTAGGTTGCGAGTATCTCCGAGTTGTTAGGGGAAGTCAACAAGGGTGTGTAGAAAACAGGATTGGAACTTAATTATCTGCCGCAGAGAACAAACGTATGGATTTGCAGTCTAGTCGTCCAGTTTGACATTTGCAGTGTGTTATGTTTTATCTCAGAATTTGTTTGTAGCAGGACCGGAGAATAAAACTAGTAACCTGTTTTTTAGTGCACAGGACAGTATAGGACTTGAGCTAGTCTACAACATGGTCAGCGAACTTCAAATACTTTTCAAATATGGTAGTGAAACCAAACTTCGAGCGTTAAAACAAAACAAAAAAACAACAACAAAAAAAAACACAACCACATGACGGCTGAATAAACAAACATGGAGCTGAAACAGATCACGTGTGGACTATTAGACGATCAAAGCGCTCGCCTCAAACCGGTCCATCATGGTGACAGACAAGTCCGAGGAAAACCAAAGAAGAAACGTCACGATACAGAAGAAAACGAAGGAAAAACATCACAAATGCATATTGTACGTCAGTTCAAGTTTGGCTCAGAGTGAGGTTTTCCCCCCCCCCTCCTCGAGCCTATCAGCAGCTCCTCAGAGTTCATTCAGCATTGCACAGTTAATCTCAGGCATAGAGCTCAAATCCGAGTCCTGCACTCACTTCTCAATGGGCAGATCCTCAATCCGAGGCCGGGGTTAAAGGTTAAAATGGTCGAGTCGAGTCCATCATGTCCGGTGCTATCCGAGCTGTATCTGTCCTGAGTAAACGGTCAGGAGGAGCATGATGCTGAAACCGGTTAGCAGGCCGGCGTTCTGGATGGCGAAGGTCACGAGGCTCGCGCTTCCTCCAGCTTCCTCTTCCTCACGACTCACTTCGTTCATCTCAGGAAACTGATCAAAGACAAAAGACGGGTCATCGTAAAACACTTGCTTTAAAACATGCTTTAAAGGACCCGTTCAGCTGAATGTACTGGAGCTGCCGAGCTAACGTAGCTAACAAATAAAGAAAGCCTAAAGCCTCCAGGTTAGCACTGGCTTTGTCAAGTGTCAAACAATCTTGTTTATGTGTTTTCTGATCTATACGAATAGACAAAGATGCCATAGAGCTAAAACAATCCAAGCTCCATCTTAAAACTGAATCAACAGCATGTGAAATAGGCGTGGCTTAAAGTTAAATGGCTGAATTATACCTTAGAAGTGATTCAGGTTATAAAATAATTAATCGTTTCTTTTTTACATTTTGCTCAGAGTAAATGAATGAAATTAGCTGCGAGTAATATGATCTAAAACTTAGGTTTTCTTCTCGTGAACTGCAAGTGTTTACTGCTTCAGCTACATCACTATTATCATTTCTATTTTTATATAACAGCACAAATAATAATAATGTCAGCTATGTGAGAAATCCCTGTATACACTTTACTGCGCTGAGACTGTTGAGAACAGATATTTTATTTATTTTATTTAGATGGAGAACGTAACACACACACACACACACTCACCATGTCAGCCAGCGCGATGTAGAGGAACATTCCGCCTGCCAGAGCGAAGATCCAGTTCGGCGAGAATTGGTTTCCTGCCAGGATCCCGAAGACCATTCCCAAATAACAGCAGCAAGCTGACAGGAAGTTGAAGAACAGAGCCTGCTGGATGCTCATTCCTGCGTTCAGCAGGATCACAAAGTCACCTGAGCAATGAGGAGGAAGAGAGAGAGAGAGTTTGTGAGTTGTGTACAGATAGAGAAAAAGAAATGTCACTTATGTTGCTTATAGTTTGTCTCTTATAAGCGTGTTGCAATGGCTAATGTTGTTGCTTCTGGGCTTGAGAAATGGCAGTAGAAATAATTATATTTGTGTGTGTGCATATAATATATATATATATATATATATATATATATATATATATATATATATATATATATATATATATATATATATAGTACACTAATAAGTGTGAAAATTGGTTGTTTGATAGAGAGAGACAGAGCGCGAGAGAGAGAGAGAGAGAGAGAGAGAGTGTGTGTCTCACCCAGTTCATGGGGAAACTCCTCACACAGGATGGCCACTGACGTGCTGATTCCCTGGAACACCGAGGCAGTGAACGAGGCCCCGATGGCCAAACCGTCTATAAAGTTATGGAGTCCGTCACTGAGAGTGATCATCCACGCCAGGGTGCCGATATCAGAATACGCTCGACCCTTTAACCAGTAACACCCCCCTTGAGAGTCCTGGAGAGGCAGAGAGAGAGAGAAAGAAAGAGAGGGGCAGAGAGAGAGAGAGAAAGAAAGAAAGGGGCAGAGAGAGAGAGAGAGAGGCAGAGATTGAGAGGTAGAGAGAGCACAATCAATCGTGAATAGTGGGAGACTCAATATTAATAGCATTGCATGTCCCAAGGTTTGAATGTTAATACTGTAACTGCATGGTCTCTCTATATATTTCTGTCCTCTCATGCTTTTCAGTTTTAATTCGCAGATTTAAAAAAAAAAAAAAAAAAAAAATGTAAAGGTCATAAAAAGGCAAAAGCATGAATATGTAATATATACAATAAAGAAACTGCATTAGTGCAAGTAAGGGCCTGTTTAAAATATTATATATATATATATATATATATATATATATTTTTTAAAATAGATTCTGTGATTTGAATTGTACTCGAGTAATAAAGTGGTGAATAAATAAAGCGTGAAGACCGAGTACAGACATCCGTTTCACTTCCTGTGTCCTCACCTGCGCCGTTTGTCCGGTGCTCAGCATTTTGTCGTCCTCTCTGATCTCTCCCTCTACTTGAGGCAAGGACACCGCTCCTCCTGCCTGTCCGTTCTGCAGCTTCTCCATCACGCCGTCCTCCATGTCGCTGTTTCCCACTGGGAAATGACTGTGACCATGTCCTCCCTGAAATTGAGAGAGAGCGAGAGAGATGAGACTCGACAAGAATAACTACTGTACAAGCTGCTCTAAAACGTCAGTGTAGTGTTTCCTATTGACCACAAGGGGGAGCATGTTTTAACAGTCAGTGCGTTTACATGGACAACAATAATCCACTATTAACCTGATTAAGACAATTCTGTGATTAATCAGATTAAGATAATAAAAAAATTGCTGTTTACATGGTAGTTACTTGAAGTAAACACTAATCGAATTAAGGTGGAGTACTCCTGTTTTAGTCGCATTATCGACGTGTATTACAGACATGTATACACCTTAGTCACATTATGAACATCGTGTGAGAGTTTTCACCGCATGTTGCGACAGGACACGTACACACACGGCAATGCTCAACGTTTTACAGCAAACAAGAGAGTTCAGCTGCGTCCCAAACCGCATACTTGCCTACTATAGGCCTGTAGTGGGGAAAAATACATGCATCACGGCTACTATATAGACGGTAAGTATGCGGTTTGGGACGCAGCCCACGGCTTCAAGCAGTCGTCTATTTGTCTATATATTCTTAAACAAAACTATCAATGGTAGGAAGGAAATTATAAATCATAACATCATGGTATGACAACTATAAAGCCAAGGTTATGGTTTCTTTTCTGTGGCTTCATTATCTATAGTGGTGTAGCATAGCATTAATGCTGTAACTGATTATACTGGAACACCTTTTTCCTCTAAAAGGCGTGTCCTTAAATGACAAATGATTCATCAGTTACTAAATCAGCAAAGCCAAGTTCATTTATTCACCACACCCTCCAAGCTATCAATAGGAGAACGTGCTTTTAATATACTGTAATTGTCCGTAAGTTCACGTATATTTCATTTACACTAATGTATATATTCTGATATTAATGTACCGTCATTTCAGTAATATCCATGTTTTTCGTTATGTACCAATTAATGACGTGTCAAATCCGATAGAAATTCCGGCCGAGTCAGCCTTTTCACGCTTTAGTACCTCTGAATGAACGTGTATTGAAACGACCGTCTTTTTGACATTCCCATGTGACGTTTGCGCTCGATGCAGGCCACGGAAAAAAAAACAAAAGGTGTGTTAATAGCGTACAGGTGTGACCGTCTGAGCGAAGAATTTAGTGCCTGGTTCATTTTGGAAACTGGTGGGAATTTTAGATTAGTGTTTGTTTTATTAGTAAATCAATTGAAGAAACTCTAACTACATTACTCTGACTGTGTGCAAACATTCCTGAGTCAGTGGAATATCATCACTTTTATTTGTTCTACACTTCCTGTTAAACAGGTTACACAGAGGTCAATCCATGTCTGACACGCACCCGGTAACGTGGTTTTAAAACACACCCACCCCTATAAAACAGATAAAGTGGTGTGTGAGAAAACTGGGAAGGGGGTTTACAAAATAAATAATAATAATAATAATAATAATAATCAGCCTATACCCTCTTTGTATGTGTGGTGATATATCCTTAATAACAACAACAATATTATGACTATTATTATTATTGTGATTATTATTAACAACCTTGCGTAATGTTTACTCACATTTCTTCTCTCTTTTTTTAAATTTTTTTTGTAGTTTTTTTGGTCATTTGCTAAAACTCCTCTTGCACCGATTGTCCTAACTGGGCAAGTAGTTTATTTATTGGGATGGGATGGGATTGATTGGATGGATGGATGGAGAGAGAGTGAGAGAGAGACATTTCTGGAACGTTCATCACTTTGTGAGAATGGCCAGAAGGTTTTACGATCAAATCCCATCAGTAACACGTTATGAGACTCCTAACTGCCAAATGAATAAATAAATAAATAAATAAATAAATAAATAAATGTAAAATTCCTCACACTCACCCCATGTTTCGGTTTGAGGATCATCTTGAGGACTTTTTCCATAAAGAAGAACAGATAGAAACCTCCGAAGACGACGGCGGATTTGGACACGTAGTACGCCTCCATGGGGTCGAAACCGAAAGCCTGCACAGAAAGAGTCAGTTTACTTCTGAAAAACCAAAACACGCACGCCATTTACTAGCTACGTTTTCTATCTGTTCTAGAACAAGCACGTCAGACTCCAGGGCTGTGTCTCAAATTGTACGCGGTGTGATTACAATATACACTACACACTTGTATGTAGCACCTGGATGTCTGTAGGTTAGTAATCTCGTCTATATCGTGCAGAACTGTAACTGCGTTCTCGCTTGGAGAGTTAACCTTAAGCAAATTTTCAAACTGGTCTCTGGTGGCTCCGCCTCTTTTAGAAATAAAAAAAAAATGTTTCATCTAGCAGAAGTTTGTGTTTTCAGTTTGCTCCTCTGAGGGCCGCTTTTAAGGTTCTAGGAAGAACCCTGCATCTAAGGGGTTTTATGACAAACCTCTTAATCTTAAAGAACGCTTTATTCATTAGTGGTTCTAGCACATCATCTGGATATTAATCCTTCACTCTTAGGAAAAGTATAAATCTAGAATTTTTTTTTTTTTTTTTTTTTAAAGTGTTTTTTGGTTAGTTCCTCTAAAGGGGAACCTTTAAAGGGTCTATGCACACCCCTAGATCTGAGGCTTTCCCTTTCAGAAAGGGATCCAAGCGGAACCTTTTAAGAAAGCTATCCAAAACCACTGAAGAACAGCCCCTCCCCTTCTTTTATTATTTTTTTTTTAAAGGAACATTCAATTAATTTCTAAGTGATTCTAGCACATCATCTGGGTGTTAGTACTTCACACTTAAGCAAAGTATAACTATAGAACATTAAAAGTGGTTTTTTGGGGGGGTTTTTGTTCCTCTAGAGGTGAACCGTTAAAAGTTCTGTGCAAACCCTGTAGATCTGAGGATCCCAAGGTTCCAAGTAGAACCTTTTGAGAAAGATGGGATCTTTAACTACCCAAAGAATGCTTGCGGAACTCTTTTTCTTATCTTATATCCTGTTTATATAGAATAGGATGCAAGGTTTCAGGTACATAACCATAGAAAGCCAGCCACCTTTAGTTACTCAAAGAACCCTTAAGGAATCCTTTTGGTCTCGTATACTTCAGAGTTTGTGTGTACACTACAGGTGTATATTCTTCACACAGCGAGACACAGGACTGGAGTCTGATACACTAAAACAGAAAAAAAACCTCTATAAAACAGAAATGTCAGGATTTTATTTGTTTCATCCCCCAATCTGTTTTCTCCTCCATCCCAAATATAATCCAGCAGCTGAGACAGGTTTGGTTTTTTAGGTTTTGCACTGGAGCTACGAGGCTAATGTAGCTAACGGAAGTACTGTATATAGCTACCAGTTCAGCACTGCGCTGTTGCAAACTGCCGGTCTAAATGATCACACACTTTCCTCAGAGAGCTTGGGGGGAGTTGTTCAGTGTAGAAGTGTGTAACTGGACTGTGACATGCAGGATTGGTCAGAATTCCTCCAGGAGCATGCAGGATTGGCCGGAATTCCAACAGGGGCGTGCCGGATTGGCCGGAATTCCAACAGGGGCGTGCCGGATTGGCCGGAATTCATCCAGGAGCGTGTCGGATTGGCTGGAATTCTGTCATGGGCGTGCAGCTATCCCTTCAGGGTTAGGGCTAGGGTTAGTCTGAATTCCTTCAGGATTGTGCAGCAGTGGGCGAAAAAACCAAAACATTCTTGCACACACCTCGTTAAGTCTCTCAAACGGACATGTTTAAGTGGTTTCGGACTATGTAGAACACACGGACATCCTTAAAACTGGACAAAAGGACATCACGTCATGTTAAAAACTAATGATCATAGCTCCATCTTGAAGCTGGATTACTTTCTTCGACTCTGGGGTCACTGCATCAAACTTTCCATACGATACGGCATCTCCCGCTTGTTTATGAAATACTGATATCTTAAAGCAAGCGTGTGACGAGTTAGACATGCAGCTGGCACAATGCTAAACTGGTAGCGCGACGCTTCCATTACTTGTTCCATTCGCCTCGTAGCTCCAATGCAAACCTTAGACGTCTTGAACGATTGACAATTTGGGCTAACCCCCCCCCCGCCCCCATGACTAAATCCATATCTCAATGATAATATCCAATAATATATTAGAGTATACTCTATTATATACATTTACAGTATATTAGTGCATTATATTAGAGTATACAGATATATACTATATTTTCTGGACTCACCCGCCTCTACCCCCCACCCCCCACCCCCCAAACACTGGTTACAGCAAAACAATGTGGACGCTATCGTTTCTGCATATGCCTGCATTGTATTTTGCCATTTATATAAAACATTTATTTATTTATTACAGTAGATTATTTATTTATTTATTACAGCTTCACTATACTACAGATATCATATAAATAAAAATACTAATACGACTTTATTTGTTATCTATTTCTAATAACAGTTGTAAAAATATGTATGTAGGGCAGGAATTTAGAATGAATTAATCATTTATAGTCCAGAAAATATGGTACGTTATCCATATTAAATACACCGAACCAGGAACGTTAAAGAAACGGCTCGACCAAACATGCTAATGCAGCTAACAGAAGCTGGTAGCTACCAATTAGCACGACTCCATTCACGTTAAGTCACTGTTAGCTGCATTTTCATTTTTGTCTTCTGAGATCCAGATCACCTCCCAACTCGTTCCCGAAGAATCTTGGCTTATTTATGAGCCTTAAAGATTTCAGGGTGTTTGTTTGTTTGTTTATTTTATTTATTTTTCTCCCCAGATTTCCAAGATTCATAGGGAAGGATTGAGGGCTGATTTGGGATTAAACAGCTCCTCACGTAGCTCCCCAGGCTTTCCCCACTCTCCGTCTGAAGAATAAAATAAATAAATAAATAAATAAATAAATCAGCGTTTCTAATTAAACGAAGGTTGATCAGGACATGCAGATGTATAGAGTGCGTCCTGGAAATCGAGAATTGTTTAATTTTTTTTTTTTTTTTTTTAATCCCCTTTTTTGATTCGTGATAATGACTTTTGATTTAAAAACCAGAGAATCAATATTACAAATCATTTCAATTAAAGATTTTTTTTTTTTATTTCCCTCCTCCCAATACCCCCACCCCCTCACGCACTCATCTTAAGGCGCAGCTGCGTTTAAAAATAAATAAATAAATAAATAATTTTAAAACATTAACCCCCGTCTCCGTTCTCCTACTTATGACGTATACGTTTTCATTCTTTGGCTCTGGAGAGAGCTGGGTGGGAAAATCCTGGAGTCCACAGCAGCACTGGGTAAAAATACAAGAAAATCTACACTGCTTTATATTTAGTTCAGAATCTGAGCATGTGAAATGTTTATCCTGCCATGATGAACCCAGATATCGCCGTTCGCTCGATGCGGTCTGGTTGGAGTGCACCGACAAGACCTTTTATTTCTCCTTACAGGGTATTCTTATTGGCTGAACACCGCAGGGACTTGGATATTATTAAACATGTACGGCAATGTTTAAATATACTGTTATATATCTATCATTTTGCCATTGTTGTCTTCTTTCGGTCACGGCTAATACGGTCAGGGTTGGATCCGGAGTCCGTTCCAGGAAGACCGGGTGTGAGCCGGAAACACACCCTGGATACACGCCAGTAGACTCCAGCACGCCTAGTGCCAACGCAGAGCAGCCAATCCACCTGCAAGGATGTTTGCGGGAGGTCGGAGGAAACCGGAGAACCCGGAGGAAACCCACATGCACTAATCTGAACTCGGGAACAATATCTCCTTATTTTAGGATTATTTCAATTTAATATTTTTATTTCCGACGACCTTTCAGTTCATGTTTTACGTCACACTGTAAAGCTGTGAGCTGCATCGAAATGTTAGAAAAGGTAGTATATACAGGATACATAGCTGCTTGCAGAAGTATTCAACCCCTGTGCTGATTCAACGAAACGGATCATGAGGTTGCAGGTAAAACATACGGACAGGGAAAATATGCGTATTTAATTAATATTGGTCATTCGGGTCGATTTTGATCGATCCCAGGTGGTTGAATGCACTTGCAAGCCACCGTGTTCATACGTTTATTACAGAAAAACAACAACAACAACAACAAAAAAAAGCACTTTTAAAAGACTAATAGTGTTTACACTAAAAACTGACGTTATTATTATTATTATTATTATTTACCGCTTTATATAGTTTACGCTCGGCTAAAGTATAAATCTTTCGTTTCATTATATTCCGAAGGCGTCTTTGCTTTAGATAATTTCATCACAACAAATGGGGACAGAGTTTTTGTTGATATTCAAATTAAATGTACTTTTATACACTGTAAACTTGAACAATGATTATACAACCCAAGTTAAATGTAGCGGTGTTCGCTAACTAATGAAAAAATTATTATTATTATTATTATTATTATTATTATTATTATATTTTTTTTTAAAGTTCTTGCTAGTGCACTCCGACGTCTTTGTCGTGTACGAGTTTTCCCCGTTGGTCCTCTCTCTGCTCATCATGGCAGCATAAACCCATGAATGATGAATGGAAAACGACATCATTTTTCAACCTGATCTCCATCGAATGCGTCTGTAGCGTGCGTTCGGTTACGCCGGACAAGAACCGACACGTTTTCCTGCACTGATCCAAAAACAAAAATAAAATAAATCAATTTAAAAAAAAAAAAAAAAAAAAAAAAACACAGAAATCCGGAAATTTACTCCGTACTCGGTTATAATAGAAGTCTAAGGGCAGGTTCGGAATTCAGGGCGTGTGAGGAATGTAACGTTCGGGGGCGTGCGGGTATAGGGAAATAATCAACGACGCGATGCGGAGCTACCGTTACCGACCTGGTTATTTTATTATTATTATTTAATATTTGATTATTCCGACATCACGGTATTATACTTTTTCATCCATTTAATGTTGTGGAACGTCTGAGAAAGACGTTAGTTCCTGTTCTCGCTCACGCTACAGCTGCTATAAAACAGTCGTTCCCTCACCAGCCTCTTTCTTTACCTGTCTCTTAAAGAAGACTTTAAGACCTGAAGACTTTCCTAAGGCTGAAACAAACTTACTAATACTGGAGACTCCTTCCATAAATCTTAAACGTCAATGATTACACGTTTTTACGTTGTTTACATTTGTCTTATGCAGAGCGACTTACAGTGATGTCATTAATACAACTGAGCATTTGTGGGTTAAGGGCCTTGCTCAAGGGCCCAGAAGTGGAAGCTTGGCAGTGCTGGGATTTGAACTTACGACCTTTTGGTGTGGTGCGTATGCCATACTAGTTTCAGTGAATGAGCGGTTACTATAGAAACGATAACGTACTGAGCATTAATATAAACCTGTGAGTACCAGCTCGTTTTATCGGAAACTAAATCAGCACCGTCTGAACCAATCCGAATCCAGAATTGAAGCGCGACGTGGGACATGCTTTACGCCATGTTTGTTTTGATCTAAAGTCCCGCTTGATCCTAGACTCAGAAGCAGGATCGCCGGTCAGGGTTCTGATTCGAGAGAGGAGACGAAACGAGTGAAACGACGGCGAGTTGGAAGGATAGAAATCGTCTCCGGTCCCGCTGCGAGTAAATCGTGTCCTGTTCTTTTTCTACGTACGAGAAAACGTGTCGCGTTTCCTGTCCGGGGTAATTACGCACACTTCACGTGCAGCGGAGTGAGAGAGATGGAGGTTGAAAGACAAGTGGAGTACTTCCTTTAATCAAATGGGTGGATGTGAACTCTACCTCGGGGATGAGCTGAAAGAGCGCGTTGGAATAAAGCGTGCCGATGGCCAGAGCTATGAAGTAGAGCAGCAGCCGTTTGTAAAAGGTTTTCCTCATGAAGGGCACCACGCAGGCGCCGACCAGCGAACAGAGCGAGATCACCGTTACACACACGAACCCGTAACCCCACACTGAACCCACGCAGGCCGGAGGGGCACAAAACCCAGAGAGAGAGAGAGAGAGAGAGAGAGAGAGAGAGAGAGAGAGAGAGAGAGATCAGGATTCATTAGTGTGGTTACAGATTTTCAGTGCATTTTTGAGACCTTGAGGAAGAGGAGAAAAAAAGGTTTTGTTAGGTTAAAATTTTAAATCCCGTAGTGCAGGGTGCGTGAACAGTGCACATATCAGATCTCGCGTGATCAGATCGCACAGTCAGTGCCAAGTGACATTTTGTCGTTTGAAGAATTTCAGCAGTATTTTCCAGACATTTTTTTTTTCCCTTGCAAAATATTTCCCCCATAAGCCGAATTGCAGTATGACAATTCATACTATTTATTTAGTGATTGATTTATTTATTTGCAGGTGTCCTATGGTAGTCTGATCTGGAAAATACGGTACTGTACGCCATTTCACCACCAGTCATTAGAAAACATCATGCTGTCATTGAAAACCTTGTAGAGAGATTTGTTTTTACTGTAAGGTTAAAAAAACCAACAATAACAAAAAGGACCTCCGTTTTTAAAATGCACCAGTAAACACAGACAGTCTTCTTTCTCTTGTTTCTTCCTCGCTCCTTCCCTCAGGCTACACTCTGCCCCTCGATGTAGCTCCATTCCTTAGGCTACACACACTCACACACACTCCAAATGCATGATCACACACACAAACAACTTCCTTCCCATCCTCTCCTCCTCTAAACACACTCGCTCGTCCCTCAGAGCATGTGAAAACCTCAGGCTATACCGAACCCCGTCATTTTAACTAACACACACACACACTATCAGTCTCACAGGAACACTTCATTACCCCTGTTAATGAGAGGATGCAAACCTAATCACCCCCGAATGAATGAAGTCTGTTTTCATGAATGTGAACGCTTTATATTATTACTGGCCTTTTTTCAGGTTCACGCGGCCAAATCAATCGGTAATTATGCCTTAATTATCACTGAGCCATTCAAGCTCAAAATACAACTTTAAACCTAAAGCATGTGCCAATTTTTACATCTTTGCCAAATAGTGCTCCGTTTAACAAATAAGGACTAAACCTGCTGCTAAATAGTGCTCCGTTTAACAAATAAGGACTAATCCTGCTGCTAAATAGTGCTCCGTTTAACAAATAAGGACTAAACCTGCTGCTAAATAGTGCTCCGTTTAACAAAGAAGGACTAAACCTGCTGCTAAATAGTGCTCCGTTTAACAAATAAGAACTAAACCTGCTGCTAAATAGTGCTCCGTTTAACAAAGAAGGACTAAACCTGCTGCTAAATAGTGCTCCGTTTAACAAATAAGGACTAAACCTGCTGCTAAATAGTGCTCCGTTTAACAAAGAAGGACTAAACCTGCTGCTAAATAGTGCTCCGTTTAACAAATAAGAACTAAACCTGCTGCTAAATAGTGCTCCGTTTAACAAATAAGAACTAAACCTGCTGCTAAATAGTGCTCCGTTTAACAAATAAGGACTAAACCTGCTGCTAAATAGTGCTCCGTTTAACAAATAAGGACTAAACCTGCTGCTAAATAGTGCTCCGTTTAACAAATAAGGACTAAACCTGCTGCTAAATAGTGCTCCGTTTAACAAATAAGGACTAAACCTGCTGCTAAATGTGACCCTGAAAGTAAAGTCTGCAGTTGACCCATATTACTCAATCAGAAAAAGAAGAAAGAGAAAGTAGGAAAGATAAAAATAATAATGAAAAATGAAAGAAAGAAGAAGAAAAAAAAACACCAAAAGGTAAAACAACACAAAGTTCAAAACAAAGAACAAAAACCAAACGAAACAAAAAAAAGCTATGAAAAAAAAGAAAAGAAAAAGAAGCTGAAAGGAAAACATTTCTCAACGCTTATGTATCATTTAGAACATGAGCTCATATACAAACATTTCACTGAATCAACTGAAATGTGAAAATATATATATATATTTTAAATCATTGACATCATCTGATTCGTCATTTCAGATTCCGGGTCATTTCAGATTCCGGGTCATTTCAGATTCCGGGTCATTTCAGATCCATGTGATAAACAGATTTCCAGTTCCAGTGATCGGATGAAATAAAAAAGGAAAGAAACACAGAGGTTTAGTAGTTTCTCCCCGTGTGATACAACACCGGTGAGGGGTGGAGCCCAGTATTACCTTTACAACACACTGTGTGTGTGTGTGTGTGTGTGTGTGTGTGTGTGTGTGTGATACAGAGAGAGAGAGTGTATACTGGACCTCCGGCAGCAGCTGGAAGACAGCGGTGGAGAAGAGCGTCCCGATGGACAGAGCGATGAAAAAGACGAGGACTCTGCGCATGAAGCGTGTCCTCATCAGTGGCACCACAAATGCACCGGTCAGAGCAAACACACTCACTACAGTTACACTGAGCACAGCAAAACCCCACACTGCACACACACACACGAAAAATCAGCAACATAAACACACACAGTCTGTTTTTATTATCCGTGTGTCATTTAGCTTCAGTAAATATTCGAGTCAGCAGAAATAAAGCTGAGAAGAAGCCCCAGAATGGGCAGAAGACCGTAGCTGGGCAGAAGAACCTGGGAAAGAAACTCCCGCATTGGCACATGATCCCAGTTAAGAAGAAGCCCACAGATGGCCAGAGTCCACATGTTAGGAAACAGCTCTCCAGACAGGAAAAAAAAACCCAGGTTAGGGGGGGTGAAACAAACAAACAAAAAAAAAAAACAACAACAAACACAGGTGGGCAAAAGCCCCCAAATGGGCAGATACTCAGAGAGAGTCAGGGGCCTCTAAATGGGCAGGAGCCTCCAAAAGGGTAGGAGCCCCTAGAAGGGCAGGAGCCCCAGGTTAAGAAAAAGTCCAAAGATGGGCAGGCACTCCCAAAGAGAGGCAGGAGTCCCCAGGTGAGGAAAAAGCCCCAAGACAGGCAAACACCCCCAAACGGACTGGACTAACCCCTAAGTGGATGGGCAGAAGCCCCAGATTGGGGTTTTCAGATTAGAAAAAAATCAGAATCATTATTTTTTCACCTCTGCATTGTAACGCCTGATCATGCATCATCTTGTCTCTACACTTCCTTCTCTTATATAATCACTTCACACACACACACACACACACACACACACACACACACACACGCGCGTTGCCCTACATCCTGATCCTGACACATCTCTCTTTCCCCCTCGGTCTTCTCTGTCCTTCTCACCGTCCTTCTCTCCCTCCCCCTTTCCCTTGGTGGACAGGGAGTATAGAGACGCTGCCTCGAGGCGAGGCAGGAGCTCTGCGCTGATGATAAGTTGGAGTTTACAGGCTGCTTTCCTCATCCTCACACTGACTGAAAGTGTGGCAATTCGATGATGTAAATTCATGCCAAATTGTAGATTTTGGGCAGAGTTTCTCTTTAATTCTGAACAGTTTGGGTGTTTTGGTGCAGCTGTCCAAGATTTTGCCGCATCGTTGAGAGATTTAGAGCTCAAACCTCAATCAGAGTGACTCTGGACAATCACGAGCCTACGTGAGCTCACGGATGGGGAAAGTTAAAAACTTTCTGGCTTCACGCGAGAGCCTTCTCTCTGATTGGTAGACGTCCTGCGACAGGAAGGAAAGGAAAGTTCACAGCAGGGAACTGGATTGTTTAGGTCAAACTCGGGTAAAAATCCAGAAAAAGAGAGAAACATTTCACTTAAAATCTAAGAGCAGACACGACCCGCGTAATTGCTGCCTTCGCTCTACGTCTAGACTACGTCTAGTCGGCGGCCACCACAAAACACGCACGCTTCTCTGGTCTCGTTCCAATCCTGCCTTTTTATATCTCTTGGCCATATACATCTTAACCCATGGCGTCTGGACAAACTTCCTAAACAATTCTCCCGTCTAAGCCGAGCCCAAAGAGCGGAGACGCCACACGGAGAATGCAGGAGATTTAACCAGCCTTCAAAACCAGCAGAAACGTGAGAATGTTTACAATTATTCACATCAACATCATTTCCAAAAAAAAACCCCCAAAACATATATACATTTAAAAAAAGAAAGAAAGAAAAAAAGTGAAACATTGCATCTACACATTGTCTCTCTTGTTCTCTAGCTGGCAGCCAATCAGAGTTAACCAAGTACGCACAATACAGACGACACGGGGCTTAAGCCATCTTCAGTAATATAGGGCTGTTTTATTTGCATAGTGCGTTCTGACCTTTAGTTATAAAGTTCTTCAGAATACTTACAAAAAAATTTATACATCTGAGCAGAAAGGCAAAAAAAAAACAAAACACCAAAATAAATAAATAAATAAATAAATAAATAAATAAATAAATAAATAAATAAATAAATACAGCTATATTACAAAATACCTACTAAAAATCAATTGCAAAAAGTTAGCATTCATCATGAGTTTTGGTGAAAGGAAAAACACACCCTTTTTCCGGTACCTCAAGAGAGAAAGAAAATAAATAAATAAATAAATAAATAAAATCTAAAACCCCCACAAAAATTCCTTTTGTTTCTTGTTGAAGAAAAAAAAAACAAAAAAAAAAAAAAAAGGGATTTTCCACTAAATATTTACAGTAAACTAAACACGGTAAATTAAAGACATACTAGAAAACATCGCTATTTTGTAAAATACCAAAAGACTTACTAATAAATAAATAAAAACATTACCACAAGCACAGTTGAACACGATGATACATGAAATCGTCCCGTATAAAACGTCCAACGTAACGAAAATGTATCGTTTATAAATGCTCTAAAATCAATACTTATAAATATTCATGAATTAATACATTTTTGATCTAAACTTCGACATGTTTTTCTTCTTTCTTCCTATTATTATTATTATTATTATTATTATTATTATTATTATTGACGTATTACTGAAGAATTCATTCACGTGTAAAAATTTCTGCAGCATTTATTTTGCTACGTTCTTTTAGGAAAAAGGCAAAACATGCGAGTGAGTACTGAACATGTAAGAGGAGTGTGCATGTTCCTCCTGTATTCAAATTCAGGACATGTTAATCCCCTTAATCAAATGAAGGGGGAGGGGCATGTGGGGTGGGGGAGTTGTTTCCGATTTGCATGTTCCTAAAAACCTGGGTTTGTTGTTAAAAGGTGTCGGAGCTTCTGGGCCTTCTCTAAGGTCCGGTGATGTTTTTCCTGGAACTCTTTTAGAAATATATTATTGAGTACAGAAGATATTCTACAGTCTGGGAGTTTACTGTTATTCCGAGCAAATAATACAATGTTATATATATTTCATGTGTGTATTTCATTCATCCCTGCAAATTTGTACAAATCATTTCTTGGTAGCAAAACAAACCGCTGCATGAAACTTTACCACGCGCACGACAACGATGCGTTACCATAGAGACCTCACAATAACAATGCTACTGCGGCGACACGACAATGAAACGTCGCCATAGAAACCGGACAATGAAATGTTACCACAGAGACAGGACGATGAAATGATGTCGCTATATGATTAATAATCTCTAGGAATGCTATACTGTCATGACTCGTTTCTAAGAGGCGTCTTCTCTCATTCACTTACCTTCAGCGTTGGACGGTTTGGCGCTCGGTTCTGGTTCCTGCTCCTGTTCATCTCGACACACTCGAGTGTCCAGCTGGTGCAGCATGGTGGGACAGAACTCCTGCAGGCCCGGCCCGTCCAAACGGGACTTCTCATTCAGACCATGAGCCGCCAGAGTGCCTGTAGCTAAACACTGAGCACACACACATTACAAAGGGAAAATAAATAAATAAATAATAACTTCTCGCTGGTTCTCACTGTGCTCTTATTCAGTTTGTCGCTCTGGAGGTATCTACAACACTACAACACTGCGCTTTCCAGGAAAATAATCAACAACAGGGTGGTGTGAAGCAGCAGCGGATTATTTCCCTATAAACCGCACGTCCCGAGACGTTCCTCTTATATCACAGCGATTTGCCAACACCCGACAAGTTTTAATTTACCGAAGAACACCACGGCATTATCTTTACCCATTTATACTTGAAATTTCAATTGGGAACAGGTTGTAGTGAACACCAGGACGGTTTCCGTTCATGCGGGATCTCCTCGTTAACGTGGGGAACGGAGCACATTATTAGAGTGAAGATAAACACGCTATCCCATCTGGAAGAAACGCAGGATAAACAGCAGCAAGCTTTTCCTTACTGTCTCAGAAAAGTCATTCGATGCGCAAATCAGATGCTGATGATGTTCCTTCACCACAGTGTGATACTGCCAACTATACATGAATGCATGTTGTTTTTCTGGAAAGCATTAAGCTGATTAATTTTTAATCATGTCCTTCACATTACACGAACGACAACAATATCCAATATACCAGTTAAATTCATACTGACTGTCTCCCCCCCCCCATTCCATCTCCCTGTCTCTCTCGCTCATTGGGGATTGGGAGATAAATTCTTTGACATTTTCCCCCAATGTACACACATAAATATACAATTACAGAACAATATGTTGTCCTTATTTGGCCTGAACTGCAAAGGAAACCACTTGAACTCGAGCCAAGAGCATGACTATATTCTGGGAAAGACAAATCGAGCACAAGGAGGAGTCACAAACTCCAAAAGAGTGTAACACAAGGCCCTGGTGCTCATCGAAATAAATTTAAATAATGCTTTATTATTCAATAACACCTTATTTATTCAGATAGTTTGTGTTTTAAAATTTTAAAAATTATAATAATTAAAATTTTTAAAAACTATTTAATCGACAAGAAAAGTCACATTCCAAGAGGTTAAACGTGAAATGTTCAAACGATAATCAGCAATAATACAAAATTATTATTATTATTATTATTTTATCATCTGAAAGGATGATCCCTCGAAACTGATCGGAAGGGGGGAAAAAAGGATGGGGGTGCAAACTTTTGCACTCAACCGAACACCGTTGCGCTAAAGTTTGGGAGAAAGATCACACCTGAAAGTCCACCTCCTTCCTGCTCATCTTCCCTCTTCCTGCTGATATACAGAAGTGTGCAAAAGTTTGCGACGTTATTATCGTCACCCAAATGACGAGAATATCGTTTATCGCGATTATGTCTGGGGAAATATATCGTCCAAACAAAAAAAAAATCATGACAGGCCTAGTCTAAAACGTGCTCATATTTATATTTACAGGACAACCAATTCCAACTAACGTCGACTTACTCACTCGTTCTAATAAAGGTTACCGTTTCTATAGTAACGGCTCATTCACACTGACTTGTATGGCTGATGATCCACCGTAATCTAATAATAATAATAATAATAATAACTACAACAACAACAAGATATGGTAGATACGGTGAAGTTTTCTGTAAGGAGATGTTTATTTAACATTTAAGGAAGGAGTCTCCAGTACCAGCACTCTCTCACAGTCGGAGGTAAAGCCGTAACTAAGTTTTGCTAAACCTTCTTCGCAGTTTACATGCCGTGGTTTGTCTTGAACGTTTTAAATTAAATTGATGTTTATTCAGATCAAGAGGGAGAAAAACCAGAGGCTGGTGAAGGACTGACTGTTTCTAACCTGTTATAATGTATGCGATCACAAGTTTGGTTCAGGTTCCACGAGATTAAACATAACCATGAGCTAAAATACAAAGTACGACGTGTCTTTCCTTCATAAAGAGGCATTGTTGATTATTTTCCTACGAGGGGAAGCGGAAACTGGTAAACGTGGTTACTTCCTTACACGTGGATACCTCTCTTTAATACCTTCTCTTTAACGTGTACCGGTTATACTGCCTTTACATTAATACTAATCGTTCTCATGATTAATCCCGGATCAGTACATCTCTCTATGTTTTCACACTCAGTTTATTAAGCATTCGTGCCACGGAATCATCTCCATCCTCACTATGTTTTAGCTATAAATACTCAGTCAGGAAACCAGCTCCTAACGTATCGGGGAGTAAGACACGGCGCAAAACGTGTCAAGGTGATGTTTTCAGTATAAACTGAAAGGCGCTGTCGAAACATAACTATAAACTATAAATTATAACGTGAAGAAAGGAATTTGAAGAAGTGGCGGTAAACTACGCGAAACATTCCACACATTCCACTCGCAGACATTAAAAACGGTCACGGAGCACAATTCAGACCTCGGACATGCGCTCGTGTGTGAATCCGGTATTGAGAATCGCTCACCGTCGAGTGGTTGGTCATGGAAGTCGCGGTCATGGATGTCGACGTCGTGGCCGTCGTGTCTGGTGCGTTTTCTCCGCTCTGCTCCGTGCCGAGGCGCACGAGGAGCAACCGGAGCTGCGGCACCGAGATGGTCCCGTTTTCTCCATACCGGCTCAGGAGATCCTGCAGCATCTGAGCAGGACGGAGCTCCGTCTGACCTCTGACCTCTCCCAAGGGCCAACATAACAGGCCAAGGGACAGGATGAGGGCAAAGGTCAAGGTCAGCTGGGTGCAGCCATTGGCTGAGGTCTGGGTCATGACTCAGGATCTGCAGAGACAAAAAGATGTCGAGACGTCACTGAGGTTGTTTTTTTTTTTTTTGGGGGGGGGGGTTCCCCGCTCTCCTTTTTCTTTCTCCAATTCAAAATAAAAAAGCTGCTCAAGTTTTAACGCCATGCTCGCATCAAGGACTATATTCATGGGAGGAACAAGGTTATTTATAAAAAGAACAGGACATTTAACAACAGACATACAAATAACATTAATTAAATAAATAAATAAATAAATAAATAAATAAATAAATAAATAAGCACTAGGGCTGGGCAATATATTGATATCGTGAAACGATTACGCAATACACTTTTCAGAGATATCATTGGTATGGCTATATATATATATATATATATATATTTATTTATTTATTTATTTTTTGCGTTTTTATTAATTACAAATTAAATGGTACCAAACAGATGTCATTGATTTTATGTATTCAAAAAAAAAAAACAAAAAAAAAAACCTTATTTAAGAGAAGAAAAGCATTAGAGAAAAGTAAAACTCGTCAAATTCTGTCTTTTATTTTTTGGTTTTATTTTAATACTGTTTTTAATACTTTTCCATTTCTACGATACACGATGTGTATCACGATTTTATAATTTGTTAATGTCCTCAAGTATCGTGATACGATATTTGTGTCATATCGCCCAGCCCTAATAAGCACAATTAAACAGGAGACATTTTAAAACGGATTGAAAAGTATTAAATATTCCTTTTTGAGAAAGTTAAGCGTCTATACATGTTTCAAATTAAATTGTGGATAAAATAAATAAATAAGTAAAAATAAAAAAAAAATTCTACAATTCTTTCTGGTGCTACATTATCATTTGCCTCCTTAGACAGCTGCACTAAACAGCGTAGCGCTGCCCGAGGATGTTAAAACCCGAACAGTGCGAACAAACGCGCTTCAAAGTCAGACGAGTCCTACACGACTTCCAATTCGTGCGTTTCGTCTGCTCGAGTGCACGCCGCAGACTGGTCCGGTAAAGCCAGTGCTACACCTCAGGGCTGAAACCCGGCAGGTGTTTAGTGCTCACACTGTACGTGTCAGCATTATATTACTCACTAAACACACACACACACACACACACGCACGCACACACATACAGGGATGTGTTTCAGGATCATATCATCGCCATCCCAAACATTTCTCACAACAGGAGTGCTCATGCTGGAGATGTTTGCTTCTCCAGGTTTTCAACCATATCAGATTCCTGATCAGCGCTCATGGGAATTTACACTGGGAGATAGATAGATATATAAAAATCATTTTTAAATCTGAAAAGGAATTTTTACAATACATGATATTCATGACTATACAGGCTTGCTCCCAAACTTCCAGTGATACTGTAGTTGTAAATAAATAAATAAATAAATAAATAAATAAATACTGTTCAAAGCTCCTTTTATTACGAATGAAATGAAATCATTAAATACATCTTATTCATACAAATAAATACAAATATTTATATTGAAATAATATATTTTTCTCTGTGGTTTTGTCTTAATACTTTTATTTGCAATTTGTTTTCATATTTTTATTTTTAATTCTTCTTTTTATTCGCAGTTTATTTCATGGCTCATTTCACACCTGAAGACGATGTGTATATTTTTTTTGGCCTCGACTTTCTGTCTTTTAAATGTGCGACTTGACTTGACTCGACTTATTGTAACACCACGCTCGCTCCTTCCAATCAGTTCGTAACTCAATTTATTTTAAAAACGGTCAAAAAGATCGCATGATATCTGAGAGAAATGTATCGTGCCATAATTGATCACAATACGTCCGTGATATCTCCATCATATCGTTCAGGCCTACTTACGAAGACGGAATGAGCTGATTCACAAGAACAGGAGGGGTAATTAGCTTACTCCCATAGATATCAAACATGGGTTTGTCAAAAAAAAATCTCTCTTTGTCAAATACAGGTGTGCAACAGTTATTGGCACCCTTTTAGTCAATACTTTGCGCTACCTCCCTTTGCCAAGATAACAGCTACGAGTCTTCTCCTATAACGCCTGATGAGGTTGGAGAATACATGGTGAGGGATCTGAGAGCGTTCCTCCATACAGAACCTCTCCAGATCCTTCACATTTCGAGGTCCACGCTGGTGGACTCTCCTCTTCAGTTCACCCCACAGGTTTTCTATGGGGTTCGGGTCAGGGGACTGGGAGGGTCATGGCAGGACCTTGATTTTGTGGTCAGTAAACCATTTTTGTGTTGATTTTGATGATGTTTTGGATCATCGTCCTGCTGGAAGATCCAACCACAGCCCATTTGAAGCTTTCTGGCAGAGGCAGTCAGGTTTTCATTTAATATCTGTTGATATTTGATAGAGTCCATGATGCCATGTATCCTAACAAAATGTCCAGGTCCTCTGGCAGAAAAACAGTCCCAAAACATTAAAGATCCACCTCCATATTTAACCGTGGACATGAGGTACTTTTCCATATGGCTACCTCTCTGTGTGCTCCAAAACCACCTCTGGTGTTTATTACCAAAAAGCTCTATTCTGGTTTCATCTGACCGTAGAACCCGATCCCATTTGAAGTTCCAGTAGTGTCTGCACACTGAAGACGCTCGAGTTTGTTTTTGGATGAGAGTAGAGGCTTTTTTCCTGAAACCCTTCCAAACAGCTTGTGGTGATGTAGGTGACTTCAGATTGTAGTTTTGGAGACTTTCTGACCCCAAGACACAACTAACATCTGCAGTTCTCCAGCTGTGATCCTTGGAGATTTTTTGGTCACTCGAACCGTCCTCTTCACAGTGCGTTGAGACGATACAGACACACGTCCAATTCCAGGTGGATTCATAACATTTCCAGTCGACTGGAACTTCTTCATTATTGCCCTGATGGTGGAAATGGCCATTTTCAACGCTTGTGCTATTTTCTTATAGACACGCCCCATTTTGTGAAGCTCAACAACCTTTTGCCGCACATCACAGCTATATTCTTCGCTCTTACCCATCGTTATAAATGACTAAGGGAATTTGGCGTGTGTGTTACTTCATATTTATACCCCTGTGAAACAGGAAGTCATGGTTAAACAATTTAAAATATCAATGGGAATATACTTCACTCGTATGAATTCATAGGGGTGCCAATAATTGTTGGACACCTATATGAACAAAGTTTTATTTATTATTTTTTATAAACCTGTGCCGTGTTTGCAATTGTTTGATATCCATGAGAGCAGAGTATTTATTTACTTTTTTAACAAAAGATTAAACAATAAAGACAATTTTGCACAGCCTTCTTTGCTCAGATTTACCATATAAGGGTGCCAATATTAGTGGAGGGCACTGGACACGATGATGTTCTCATTGACATCTGGGCGAATTAAAAAACGCTTGATCTTGACCTAGTATAAACGAGTTAGGAAAACCATTCCAGGAATAGAAAGAAGAAGAAGAAGAAGAGCTGAAAAGCTGGAGGTAATCACTGTTTTCCAGCCTGATCCTGGGAGGAAACGCTGCTTGGAGACGCCGGGTCTACAGGGACGCGACCCCGCTATGACGCTGGATTCTTTCTGCTTGTTTCTCGAGTGGGGAATTCAGTACCAGGCAACTCAGTACCCACAGGGAACAAAGACTTCACGTCTGATTGGGAAATCGGTCGTTTGTGGGATTCGTAGAGTGTCACGTATACTGGAAATATCTTTAATATTGGTCATTGTGCCAACATTTCCTAATCATTTACCAGACGTAGTTAACATTCTCATTTTGAGGCTGACGTGTAAGTACACATGATTAGATTTGAATAGACTCTAACCAATATTCCAGAGTAATTCATGAGAAATGTACAATGAAAGTGCATGAAAGCGAGAGACTGGAAATAGACAGGAAACTGTTCCACATTGTCCCAAAGTTATTAAAGTTATATAAAATAAATACTCTTTTTTTTCTGTTTGATTTACTTACTGAACTGATCTGACTAGCACTATTTGGTCATAAAAATCAACCTGCAAGCCAAGTGTGAACCATTTTACTGTATGATTATCAAGTGAACCCTTTCTGATCCACAATATCTTCCTTGCAACTTTAGGCCACACCCCCTTCCTGCGTCTGATGCTGGCCGGGGGGGGGGGTGGGGGAGGGTAGGAGCGACACCAAAATATGTGCCGAGGAAGGAAAAGGATCCGATTATTTTTTAGTTCCGTGACATCCTACTGTGCGTTTTTAGAGAGAGAGAGAGAGAGAGAGAGAGAGAGAGAGAGAGAGAGAGAGATATTTTTTATATATATATATATATATATATATATATATATATATATATATATATATATATATATATATTATATATATATATATATATAGAGAGAGAGAGAGAGAGAGAGAGAGGGCTAAATAGAGATAGATAGAGAGATACATGGCTAGATAGAGATAGATTGAGAGAGAGATAGATAGATAGAGAGAGAGAGAGAGAGAGAGAGAGAGGGCTAGATAGATAGATAGATAGATAGATAGAGAGAGATAGCTAGATAGATAGAGAGAGACAGCTAGATAGAGAGAGAGAGATAGCTAGATAGATAGATAGAGAGAGAGATAGCTAGATAGAGAGAGAGAGATAGCTAGATAGAGAGATAGAGAGAGAGATAGCTAGATAGAGAGAGAGAGAGATAGCTAGATAGAGAGAGAGAGAGATAGCTAGATAGAGAGAGATAGAGAGAGAGAGATAGCTAGATAGAGAGAGAGATAGAGAGATAGCTAGATAGAGAGAGATAGAGAGATAGCTAGATAGAGAGAGATAGAGAGAGAGATAGCTAGATAGAGAGAGAGATAGAGAGATAGCTAGATAGAGAGAGATAGAGAGAGAGATAGCTAGATAGAGAGAGATAGAGAGAGAGATAGCTAGATAGAGAGAGAGAGATAGAGAGATAGCTAGATAGAGAGAGAGAGATAGAGAGATAGCTAGATAGAGAGAGAGAGATAGAGAGATAGCTAGATAGAGAGAGAGAGATAGCTAGATAGAGAGAGAGAGATAGAGTGATAGCTAGATAGAGAGAGATAGAGAGAGAGATAGCTAGATAGAGAGAGAGAGATAGAGAGATAGCTAGATAGAGAGAGAGATAGAGAGAGAGATAGATAGAGAGAGATAGAGAGAGAGATAGCTAGATAGAGAGAGAGAGATAGAGAGATAGCTAGATAGAGAGAGAGAGATAGAGAGATAGCTAGATAGAGAGAGAGAGATAGAGAGATAGCTAGATAGAGAGAGAGATAGAGAGATAGCTAGATAGAGAGAGAGAGAGATAGATAGATAGAGAGAGAGAGAGATAGAGAGATAGCTAGATAGAGAGAGAGATAGCTAGAGAGAGAGATAGCTAGATAGAGAGAGATAGATAGAGAGATAGCTAGATAGAGAGAGAGAGATAGCTAGATAGAGAGAGAGAGATAGAGTGATAGCTAGATAGAGAGAGATAGAGAGAGAGATAGCTAGATAGAGAGAGAGAGATAGAGAGATAGCTAGATAGAGAGAGAGATAGAGAGATAGCTAGATAGAGAGAGATAGAGAGAGAGATAGCTAGATAGAGAGAGAGAGATAGAGAGATAGCTAGATAGAGAGAGAGAGATAGAGAGATAGCTAGATAGAGAGAGAGAGATAGAGAGATAGCTAGATAGAGAGAGAGAGATAGAGAGATAGCTAGATAGAGAGAGAGAGAGATAGATAGATAGAGAGAGAGAGAGATAGAGAGATAGCTAGATAGAGAGAGAGATAGCTAGAGAGAGAGATAGCTAGATAGAGAGAGATAGAGAGAGAGAGATAGCTAGATAGAGAGAGATAGAGATAGCTAGATAGAGAGAGATTGAGAGAGAGAGATAGCTAGATAGAGAGAGAGAGAGAGATAGCTAGATAGAGAGAGAGAGATAGCTAGATAGAGAGAGAGAGAGATAGCTAGATAGAGAGAGAGAGATAGCTAGATAGAGAGAGAGAGAGAGATAGCTAGATAGAGAGAGAGAGATAGCTAGATAGAGAGAGAGATAGAGATAGCTAGATAGAGAGAGAGAGATAGCTAGATAGAGAGAGATAGAGAGAGAGAGACAGCTAGATAGAGAGAGAGATAGAGAGATAGCTAGATAGAGAGAGATAGAGAGATAGCTAGATAGAGAGAGATAGAGAGATAGCTAGATAGAGAGAGAGAGATAGAGAGATAGCTAGATAGAGAGAGAGATAAAGAGAGAGAGATAGCTAGATAGAGAGAGAGATAGAGAGAGAGATAGCTAGATAGAGAGAGAGATAGAGAGAGAGATAGCTAGATAGAGAGAGAGATAGCTAGATAGAGAGATAGAGAGAGAGAGAGAGATAGCTAGATAGAGAGATAGAGAGAGAGAGAGAGATAGCTAGATAGAGAGATAAAGAGAGAGAGAGTAATTTAGATAGAGAGATACATGTATTTTTTATTATTTCTTTTGTACAGGAATTGTACAGAGCCAGGAACAACAAACACAATCAAGTGAGGAACAAACCGTGAAAAGGTGAAAGAAAGAAAGAGACGAGTGTGTGATGAATAAAGGCACGCAGTGTGCACGGTGCTCAACCTGAGGCATGCAGACATTAGACCTGCCCTGTTTAGCAATGCTGCCAAAAGTGTGTGTGTGTGTGTGCGCACGCACGCGAGTGTGTGAGTGTGTGTGAAAGGCTGTGCGTCAGGAAAGAGAGTGAGAAAGACAAATACACAGGAAGAGTGAGGGAGGGGTGGGGGTCGGTTAGAATAGAAAAAATAGAAATCAGAAAGTAAACAAAACGAGGGGTGGAGGGGGGTGGAGGGGCGTGTGGGGGTGGAGGGGGACAGTGTGTGGTGGTGGTGATAAAGATGAAAGATTATAATCTGATTACAGTGACATCAATAACGTCCTAAAATCCTGACAGGAGTTTTAAAACTCTCCGAGTCAGCGTTTCAGCCCACACCAGCGCCTCGGCGCCTAAACAATACCAAAGCCTCTCTGCTCAAGGTTATTAGGAACTCGAGAGGAACGACCCGACCCCGCGAGATACGCGGCTAAAAGTAGAAAGCCTCGTTCCGAAAGCGAGCTGGAATCCCGAGAGCCGAGAGCTCAAACGTCGACACCGAGCAGGACTCGGGACTCGGAAGTGTGCCTGATCTCTAATTACAGCGTGTGGCCGAGCCGATGCGAAGGAAAGGACGCTGAAGACTGGTCTCCTTACCTTCTGGGACACGGTTCAAACACTCACTCGGCATCCACTTCATTAGGAACACCCAATCAGCCAATCGGTGTGGCAGAAGAACGATACATCGGTTTATAGAGATAAGAGGTCAATGTTCACATCGAACGTCAGACGGGGGAAGGGGGAAGGGGGGAGGGGGGAGTCATCTCGGTGACTTTGCCCGTGGAATGTATGCGTTAGGAAAATAACGCATACATTCCCGCCCCCCCCCGCCCCCCCACCCACCCTCCATGGACGATCCGTTTACTTTTTAGACAGAATCAAAACGATTCATATATTCATATTTCATGCAAATGTTTTCGAATATGGATACGCATTTAAATAAGTTACAAGTATTTTAAGTATTGGCACCCTGTCCAGGGTGTACCCCGCCTTGTGCCCCATGCTCCCTGGGATAGGCTCCAGGTTTCCCCGTGACCCTGAAAAGGAGTAAGCGGTATAGAAGATGGATGGATGGAAGTATATCAAGCTGTGTGTTATCCCCGCCCCCAACAGGAATATTCACTACTTGCTATTTTCCAGTAAAAAAACAAACAAACAAACAAACAAACACAAACACCGTAATAAGTATTTTTTAAATCAAGATCTTTTATCAATTTGGTCAATAATGTGTCAATCACCAGTATCTAACTTTACCTGTTATAGAACCGATTCAGAAACCGTGATTAAAAAGTTCCACAGTTAAATCAGGGTTTTAAAGTCGCAACACGTCGTCAATATCTAGCGTATCGGAGCGAGAAATCTTTCACTTACCCTCCAAGCACGCACGGTAAAAAGTAAGTGCCCCCTCCTGCAGTCCCGATGCGACGATGCTCGGTAGCCAAAGGGCTTTATAAGAACTCCGCGTGAGAGAAAACAGTAATTACATAAGCGCTAACCTGCTATTAAACAAACACACTGTACTGTTAAAAATGAGCACTTTACCCCCATGATGCATGGTGTATAATAACAGAGTCGTGCTGGTGGTAATGATTAAGTCGATACACCGCACGACTGAGTCACTAAGCCGCCGATGGGGACGGACAGTGAAGAATCGCGGTCGCACTTTGTCCCTTCGCGTCTCACATGAGCGCGAAACGTCCGAAAACCTCCCGACGCGATCCGGGACAAGCCGAACGTGAACGACGGCGAACCGTTTCTAACGTTTATAATCGCGCTCCGTACGTTAGGCCTCATTTTAAAACCATTTAAAACCACGCGTGTACGTGTCCTACAAAAGTGCCCGAGATATCTCCCGGGTAAATTTTACGTATCAGGAGACTCTCTAACGTGAAGTCAGACCATTTCGATTTTATGGGACTTTCGTGAATTCAAATCGGTTCATATTAAACGACTTGAAAGAAAAAAAACAATCCAGAACAAATCCATGAATTAGGACAAGTAATATGACTAGCCATTCAATTAGGACAAAAGTAATAGCACCCTATAAAAGGAGGAAGCGTTAGCGTGTGTGGTAGCTGATGCGCTGCAATGGCCGAGCTGCATTACTGGAAGATTTCGAGCATTAGTCAACGTTTTATCGTTTCCGGATCTCTTTCATGGAGTTTTGCGGGTGTGAGCTGTGCCGCGAACGTGTTTTAACAGTCGTCGTCTTGTAACCAGGAAGGAGCCGTGACTCAAATCGAGGAATGAGTACAGCGCTTGTTTTACAGGAGATCGCGGAACTAGGAAGAGGAAAAGCAAAATGGGACTCGGGTAACCGAGCCTCACGGGAGTACGGATTTCCGAGGTTAAAAGGTCCATCAGAAAACAGGAAGGCACAGAGTAATGGAAATCTCTTGCTCAGCCAGAACAGTGAGGTCTTATATTACAAGCCACCAAGCCACTATGCTGAAGGGTTACATGTCAAAAATATTACCATCCTCAGAAGACATTTTCAATACAAATAATACACACCAGCGTATTTACCTTGCTACCAAAAACATCCACACTAATTAATCATACGACACTGAAAACGAGTGAAAACGAAACTACAAAAAAAAAAAGCGAAACCATGTATATTTATAGCGACGAAGCTACACGTTACAACGAGGAATAAACGATCGACCGCTTCCAGAAGTAACGAAACTTGTAACAAAACACAGATCCGAACCTCATCGCCGTAAAAAGCAGCGAACAAAATAAAGTCGAGAAAGATAACAGGCCTAGAACCGACCCATGAGGAACCCCTTGCAGCAGTGAAATGAACTTGTAACGTAAATGTAAAGCAACAAAACCGTTTATACGAATCTTAACGATTTTGTACGACGGAAGGAGAAAAAGCAGCAGATTAAAATTTAGCAAGATGAAGCGCCATCTTGGAAAATATAATATAATATAATATAATACAACACATAATCTCATCTCACGTCGGTGGATTAACGGCTTTTCACTGAGCGGATAGTTTTGGCGCATGATTTTTAACGGAAGAAATATGGCGCATCGCCAAACGCAAAACACTGATGTTTATTAACGCACCTCGTTATCTGGAACGCGGCTGTGCTTTATAGTACACGCTTGATGATTGGTTTGGATGTCAAACAAACGAGTGCTGGAGACACAGCGGAAATGAAAAAAGAAAAAAAAAAAAAAAAAAAAAAAAAAAAAAAAACAGCGCATATCGTGATATCTGATGGTATTTCTATTACACATCATGCATTACATCGTGATGTGAGATATATGGCTTTGTCTGTAGAACAGCAGCAGGGCCACAGTTTTGCTTTGGGGTTTTTTGCTTGTATATAACATCTGGAAATGTCCTGAACATCAGCAGAACTTAGTTTAAAAAAAAAAACAATCAATTTTTCACTGTATTAATTTTTTTATATTGTGTTAAAAGTTTATAAAGTTTCTACCTATATTAATACGGTCAAGCTAATCCGATTTCTCGAAATTTTAGACAAGAATTTCCTTTTTTTTTTTTTTTTTTTTTTTTTTTTTTAAAACCACGGTCACACGTTACAAAGGAATACTCTCAGAAAACTAGTTTCAGCCTCATGAATATACATCACCATTCAAACAGATTTTATAACACGAGTAAGTGGAGGTCACGGGTCAAAAGAAATGCCCCGGTTTCTTTTTTTTGAGATCTGCCACTATAGTGACTATGATTTGTTGAGTGTTTTTCATCTCTATTAGAGTTGAAAGGTTAAAAAGATATATATATATATATATATATATATATATATATATATATATATATATATATATATATATATATATATATATATAAATTTTTAATGATAAGGTTAATATATGGCTGTGTTTAAAGAGAACAAGTGTATACCAGCATCTTGATGTAAAAAGAAGAAGGGGTTTCGTTATATTTGTATAAAGATAGAGAAGCCTTATTCGTGGTATGAACATCCCTTGTGTGTTGAATAGTTCGGTAGGTCCAGGCTCGGACCCGGCGTTACGGACAGCGAGACTGGATGACGGACGTCTATACAAATATAATCCATTTCTTAAGATTAAATCGGACTACTTCACAGGGATCATTCTGTGCCCCGATCCGACCCTGGACCGGGAAACCTAACCCTAACCCTAATCCTAATCCTAACTCTAACCCTAATCCTAATCCTAACTCTAACCCTAATCCACTGTCCACTCTTACACCTAATTCTGATCTTCAAACGCTGCACTAAACTTTACTTTTATATATTTCGGTTGCAGGTAGCGAATATTAATCGACGAAGTTCATTGTTCTGCGTTTTAAGCTCGACTCGGGTTCGTTTCGATTCGTCAGGAGACGACAGACAGTGTTCCTGAAGTGTCTTAATAGTCCAGGAAGTCGATACAGACGTGATCATCAACTAAGGGGAAACCTCTCCAGGTCAGTTTACAGAAGATATCATACGGAGTAATCGTTCCAGATCCCAGCACATTCAATCCATACGAAAATGACGGAGATTACAGAATCCGAAGTGGGATTAAAAATCCCTTGAGACCCTCAATGCGTAATAATTACATTACACTACACTACACATTACTCCAAATCCATGTGCAAAACTAATCCGGTTCTAGTTCAACATAAAGCCACACAACAGCCACTAAAGAAGGGAAATGATTAAACAGATGTATAATGAATATTGATTGTTTTTCGTCCTCACCTAAAGTGAAGGACAATGTGCATAAGTAAAAGTGATAGCCTATAATCTCAATCTTTTGGAAGATAAATGAAGGACACTTCCTCCTGAATGACATTTTCAAGACGTTTAGAGAGTGAAAGGTTCAAATAAGGTTATGAACAACATCCAGGTCAGCATCACTGAGCATCATAGCTCATAGCACAGGTTATAGCTTTATTATCTAATCAGACTTTCAATTCCATCAATACTCACACTTTTAATACTCTTTAACCCAAAGTAAAAGGTTATAGAACATGATACTATAGATCATTCCTATAGATTTATAAACCAAGCATTATTCTCATTATTCTAAGCGTGATCAGCCATGAGCTAAATAAACCAGTACAGGTGAGCTGATTCGGATTATTATTATTTACTTACCAACCCTCTGGTGATTTTTAAAGGGTTCGTGAAGTGATCCCGGGTTTAACGGAGCCGGTTCTAAAGCGTCAGAGTGTGTGTTTTGGCTCTTTAGCTGCCACCTCGACTCATTCACCCACACACACAGAGCAGCTGAGCATGTAGACAAGGAGACGCATGCGCAGTGCGCTTTAAAGCGCGGTTCGCCTCTTTTGGATGACGTCATCTCTACACGCCGCCATCCGGTATAGGAGGTGTAGGGTTGCCAGATAGTAAATAAATAAACAACGACCAGCTAGTTTGAAGCCGTTTAAATTTAAATAGATGTGAACAGTTTTACCATATAATATCGTATCTAAATCTCTCTCTCTCTCTCTGTGTGTGTGTGTGTGCGAGAGAGAGAAATACTGTAGATAGATAGATAGATTTAAATAAGAAAATAGAACAACAAAAACCATTACAGAAATTCTAATCGTTTCCACTACAAACACCATTTAAAAACATTAACAAATGTATTGTGTTTAGGTCATATTCTATTAGGATTTAGTGGTTTATATTAGTTTCGACTAGACATAAACATACCACCAATGGAACCCAACACATTCCCAATAGAGACCCACAAGGACCATTATAGTTGCCATTAAAACCAATACAATTGCCATTATAACCATTAAAACCATTACAAAAACCATTACTGTTTTTTTTCCCCAGCAGGGATATCTATCAAGATAGATAGATATATATATTACGTATCTATCTATCTAGCTATCTATCTATCTAATGTTACTATGTTAAATTAATTCCTACTAAAAGAGATGACGACGATTGATGGAAATTACATTGTTTCTGTAAAAAATAAAATCTCCTGTGATGCAAATCCGTTCACTTTCAAACCGAGTTACTAGACAAATGATTAAACTGAACAATTGAGAAAAGTACACTTTGTTAAAAGTAGGCTACAGAAACTGAGGAATCGCCCATAAACGTGTGTATATATATAAGCATATGCAAGAAATAAAACACTCCGTATCGTGTTGTATGAAGCAGAGCTATTGTTACCACACCAAACTTGATTAATTTTCTATAACAGCACATCGAAATATTAACCTTCTTTATCCTACTGTGCTTCATTTTAGCATGACAAGTGCTAATATTTTGTCATAGTTAGCTACACGGCTATAGCGCTCACAACCTTTAAGGTAAAAGTGTGTTTTCTTGTGTTTGAACTGGTTTTGAGAGTTAAATCGTACATTTTTGGACGCTAGGGTCGGTTAATTTCTGTAACCTGAGTTTAGGATTGATCCTGATGCAATGAGGCCATCAGGCTAACCAATGCCTCTTTGTTGTGCAAAGAAAAATGGTTTTGTTGTACAAGCATCCTGATTTATAGATTACACATTTATAATGCGACACTTATAAACGTCAACACTTAACATTCGTGTTTAATGCAGTGTATCACAGTCTTTAGTTATAGTTTAGACAGGTTTCTTGTGAAGGGTTCAGGATGTCTGCAATTCCTAGCTTTAAAGTGAGATTCCTCGCAATCTGGCAACCCGATCTCACCCACTCTGTATGAACGTTTTTCTGAATAATTTTTAAAAAGTAAATTATTAATTACACGTGCAAAAAAAAAAAAAAAATACTTAAGCTCTAGTTCAGGTGGTAAAGCTGCTCAAAATGTATGTGTCATTCTAACCATTAAAACAATCTCTTTACAAAGTTTTGATCCCCAATAAGCTACTAAAATGGCGTAGCAAGGTCTCTACTCTTATTAAAATAGTCATTTTAATTATTACAATATGAAATCCATCCAGTAATATCCTAATATCAGTAACATTAGTGACCAGCTAGTGAGACGGTTCGAAAGGAGTGTAAAATTGTACATCATACTCTTTAACACCTTTAACACCTGAGATTTTGTTCATAAATAAGAGTTAGCTCGCTAGGTTCTGTAGCTAGGTTTCAGGTCTTAATAATTGGTATAATGGAGAGTTTTCGCAGTCGCCTCAGTATAAATGTAATAAACATTCGTGATATGTCTACATTGTAATTGTGTTTATTTATTACAACCATAGAGCTTTTTCAATTATAATCATTATTATTATTATTATTCCTGAGCTGTCCACTGACAGAACACTTTACATTCAAGCTGACATTATTTAAAGGACATGTTTTTGGTGTTATTGAGGTTCGGTTGTTGTCACGCTCCACGCTCCTGCGCTCAGGTTACTGTCTGTGTGGAGTTTCCCGTGTCCAGACAAGTTTCCTCTGGGTTCTCAGGTTTCTTCTGGGTTCTCAGGTTTCCTCCCACGCCCCAAAAAACACACTGATGTACTGACAAGATATATTTCCCCTAGGTGTGAATGAGTGTGTGTGTGTGTGTGTGTGCATGGTGCCATTCCTGCCTCGCATCTGGTGCACCCAGGATAGGCTCTGGATCCCCCACCATGATCAGAAAGTTTGAATTAAAAATGTAATAACAAACACAAGCATTTTGATACTGGTGGGTTCATCTGCGATGACTAAAGTTGCTTCCCAGAAGCCTGGGGATCTCCAGCCCTCACTCTGAGAAACACTGTTTTAGATGATGTTTCGTTACATCGCAACCTGAGCTCGTAACGTAACGTATTGAGACTGAATCTAATTTGTATAAATGTAAAAACATTATTTAAAAATCAGAGCTGGGACATTTTTCTTTCTAGTCCTTGCTAATCTTCAGTGTTCGATGCCCCTCAGGACAAGCTGGACACAAAATTTGAACACATCAAGCATCATCTCAGCGCTTGTTTTAAAACCTGGTCATTAACAGAAATGGTGTTTTACTTAAAGAAGCGGCCATTTCTAAAGTAGTAAAAGTAATAAATACAACTCACAACATCAGGAGGATCTGGACATTTCTATCCACAGAGGCCACTCAGGTGCTCATTCAGTCGCCTGTCATCTCAAGGTTGGGCAACTGTATCTGACCTCTGCAACTAATCTGGCAACTGCTCCCTCCACTGGCTTCCTGGTTTTGCTGATGAATCGACACAGATAACTATAACTAAAGATCCACACCGATAGTTTTTCCCGGTTGCATCCTGGGGGCGGCTCAGAGGGGGCCGCTGTCATCGTAAGGTACGAGAGCGGCTTCTAGAGGCGAAATAGAAACTATGACTGGCAAAATTTGCGGTGTTATTTGAAGTGTTTTTTTTAATCCATTTTGGATGCATATCTTTTATTTACTGTAATATTTTTAATAGCTCATTTATTTAATTTAAAAAAAAGCACAGGACATTTTAATGGTACAGTCAGTACTGTTTATTTTTGTAAAAAAAAAAAAGTTCAGCAGTATTTTACTTCGAGTGTTATGTTTTCATTCAGTATCAATTTGAAAACTAATCGGTTAATTCATCGGCAGGTAGGTACTACCCAACTCGGCTAGCGGTATTGGTAAACTCCACTATCGGTCGACTTTACTATCCAGCACCAACCTGAAGGCATTTATTAAAGCCCACTCTATAACACATTCCCTTCGAGCCTCTAGCATGGATTAATAAAGCACTTAACCGAGCACTAAATCAGCCGATATTGATATATATATATATATATATTCCCCCGACCCCACCTCCCGTTACAGGATGACCGGATTGAATTCTTTTTCTCCAATATCTGATCATTTCGTGCTGCGGATCAGAATCAGATCGGTGCTATCTCTAGTATTCAATTATAGTTTGGTCAAATTTCCTGTGAACTTAAAGAATTCTCCTGAACGGACACCATTTCCAGTATGACAGGGTGATTCCTCAAAATGTGGCAACCCCAAACCAGGCCTGTTACAGTGTATAAATGTTTCAGGTGTTTATCTGAATAATTTAACAAGTCACCACATAACAAACCAACATAATGCAGGTCCTCACAGTCCGGTCGTGTGTGTGTTCCGACAGTCACGGCTGTAGTAAGGACTGCACTAGAACGATTGAGGCCATGTTATTCTTTCATAAATGATGTGTAAAATGTAAACGTAAAAAAAAAAAAAAGTTGCGTATATTATTTAACATGCTCTGACGACCGGTCTGGGGCTCACTGAGGCCCTCTGATGGTCAGTGGCTCCACCAACACTGTTCCTCTCTCACTATTCCTCCGTTTAAACCTGTTTAGAGTATAAAAACATTCAAACGTGCAGGACCTTTAACGAATCCACATAATCCGATATCGTTAATTAAACCGCTCGCTCGTTTTTCTCCTTGTAAACAGCGTTAATGAGTTTCATCGGACGTTTTAGAGCGCGAACACTACGCGGTATAGATCAGACTGTCGGATCTTCACCTTTCCCACAGTGTCCTCCGGGTGAGAAAACACCGCTGGTTGATGACTCCCTAAAACGTAATTTTCCATCTTTCTGTGAACTGTTTATTCATTAACCCGAGTCGATCGCGTCTGTGTGTACCGAGCCGCTCGGATATTTTACAAAGCATCAAGACAGACAAGGGTGCAAACTCAGGGTTTTATTTCAAACCTGCATAACATGAACGCAAACATATCTGAAAAGAAAACTGTTAATATGAACACAACTTGTTTAGAGCTTTAAAACTAAAAAACAAAAAAAAAAACCAACAACAACAAAAACAACACAAGTAATGAAAATCCTCACAGGAAGTAGAGTTTGTCGCAGAGCTGGATGGCGGGTTCGGAGTGGAGGAACTGTGCCGACAGGTAGGCCAGTTTGTGCGCGTACTTGCACGGGGCCGGCACACGGATCGTCCCGGGCCAATTCCAGTACAAGTGGCACATCTTAAAGGTCAACCTGATGGGAGAAACGTCAAAACTATTTCGCTAACGTCCTTCCTTATTACATATCACATAATTCTGCGTATATAAGATCGCCACGTAATGGATCCGACCCTGAAATAAGCCCCGCCTGCAGCTGGAACAGCTGCTCTGAGGGTTTTAAACATTACATACTGCTCCTTTAAATCTTTAAAACTCTAAACGTTATACTCGTAGCCGAGTTACATAACGTGTACTCTACAGCATTTTTATCTTTATTAACACATTTTCTGCATGAATGTGTGTGTGTGTGTACGCAAGTGATCAAGAGATACCTCTGGAGGTGGTCTGGTGTGAGGTTTGCCGTGTTGTATATGGATATGTAGTGCGTAGGGAAGCCACAGCCTTGACGAATCGAGTGAGCCATGAGGAAGAAATCCACCCTGATGGAGAAAAGAAAAAAAGACGACAAATTCAGCATTATTTAAAGATTCTTTAACCACATCGGCCACACACAGGGACGAGGTTTTTTTCCTTTGCTGTGAAATTAGATTTTAATCGGTATCGCGCTAACCGGCCCCTCCAATATTTCACGATCACGGAGATGAACGTAAAATCGAGGAGACTACGCGATAATCGCAGGAGCTCGCGATCGTGCAAAATTACCGCAGAGCCGAGACGCGTTCAGTGCGTCGGACGCAAGTACGACTAAAATGTCTAATTTACCGACGAACATCGCTGCGGACTGGATATTTAGCAAACCTCAGTGGTTCAGTCAGCGTGAGGCGTTTCCCTTCTTCGTCTAGAAACTCGCCCTCGATTTTGTAGAAACATCCATGTGTATACGGTTTGATTCGTCACTGTACGTATCGTAGAATTGCTGCTACCGCTAGAGTTGGCGGTTTGTGGCTCGTCTGTTCCAGCGGGTGTTTATGTTTAGCGTCCGCTAGGTTTTGCGCTACACTGTGGGGTTTCCCCTGGCTGGTTCTGCTCTGGTGCTGACCTCCAAGCGTGCGTGGAGGTCAGCAAATCATTAAGTCATCGATTAAATCATTTGGTCACCAAAGTAGCGTTTCATGGGTCATGATAGTGACGTGCACGCCACTTGTCCTGACTAAAGCGGGCACAGCGATCCGAGTCTCGCGTCAGTTTTGCGCGTACGTGGTGGAAACAGAAAACAGACCTCTCAAGCTGGACACTAAGAGGTAGCGTCGAGCGACAGCAACGAGCTTTTCAAAGCCAGGTGTGGTAGAAAGGTCATGTGGTGCTGGACAATATGAATGTTTCACTCGTTAGAGACAGAGCATGTCCCGGTCTGTCCTGTTTGTTGACCCGGTCATTTCACCCTGAACCTGGATAACCTGCTCGGAGATGATCACCCTCCGTCCGTCCTGGATATGAACGCTCTGTTGAGGAGCCGAGGACTCTGCATGGACTCGACTCAGAGATAAAGTTTAAGACTTGGGGATCGGAAGACCACGATCGATGGTGAGGATTATGCAGCCAAGATAATGAACAGGGTGTGCGGTTTGGGACGTGTCCCCAGTTTACTACGGATGTGGAGACAATTGGGATGGTGTTTATGTAACATATGCCGGTGAATAGGATGTGTGGCTTGGGACGAGGACTGAGGACGGTGCTTACGTGGCCTATATTGGGAACAGGATGTGTGATTTGGGACACGTCCACAGTTGATTGATATTGGCGTTTACGTGGCCTGTATAGTGAACAGGATGTGTGATTTGGGACACGTCCACAGTTGATTGATATTGGCGTTTACGTGGCCTATATTGGGAACAGGATGTGTGATTTGGGACACGTCCACAGTTGATTGATATTGGCGTTTACGTGGCCTGTATAGTGAACAGGATGTGTGATTTGGGACACGTCCACAGTTGATTGATATTGGCGTTTAAGTGGCCTGTATAGTGAACAGGATGTGTGATTTGGGACACGTCCACAGTTGATTGATATTGGCGTTCACGTGGCCTGTATAGTGAACAGGATGTGTGATTTGGGACACGTCCACAGTTGATTGATATTGGCGTTCACGTGGCCTGTATAGTGAACAGGAGGTGTGATTTGGGACACGTCCACAGTTGATTGATATTGGCGTTCACGTGGCCTGTATAGTGAACAGGATGTGAGATTTGGGACACGTCCACAGTTGATTGATATTGGCGTTCACGTGGCCTGTATAGTGAACAGGATGTGTGATTTGGGACACGTCCACAGTTGATTGATATTGGCGTTCACGTGGCCTGTATAGTGAACAGGATGTGTGATTTGGGACACGTCCACAGTTGATTGATATTGGCGTTCACGTGGCCTGTATAGTGAACAGGATGTGTGATTTGGGACACGTCCACAGTTGATTGATATTGGCGTTTACGTGGCCTGTATAGTGAACAGGATGTGGTTTGGGACGCGTCCACAGTGTACTGATGATTTACTAATTAAAAAATAAATAATTAAAAAAAGACTATAAGACCCATCTCTTCTGTGAACACTTAATGGACCCCTAACCCTCCGCCGTATAGTTAGGTGGACAGTAATGACTCCAGCGCCGGATTTGCCCGGAACCTACCACTCTCCGTTTGTGACGGTGTGATCGAGCACGGTTCCTGGTGGAGGTGTTCCGAATCGATTGCCTCCGAATGCGTACAGGGTCGTGTTGATCCTCTTCTGCACGACGATGAAGACCAGCTTCGGCTCGTAGTTGGGAAACGTCTCGAAGCATTTGAGGATCTGCGGGATCTCGTAAAGCTCCACCGTCTTGAGCTGACCGTCTGAAACTCCGTCACGGTAGATTACGATCTTCTCTGGGAAGCTGTGGTTCACCTGGAGGAGATTCACATCAGGGAGATATTTATAACCTTGTTCACTGAAGCTTCTAGAACTTTATTGTTAGATTTCCTGGATTTTAAAAGACACACCCTTCTAAATTCTGACTGCTTAGGGAAAAAAAAAAAAAAAACGTTCATTCTTTTGTTGCGTTAATGGAGCAGAGAATTTTTGACACTATGCACGTCCTGCCTCTGAAATGGCACTTTAGTGCCCCCTAGTGGTAAGGTGAAGGTGAGGTCCATAATACCAATACTAAGCTTAAAATCAGTCCAGGCCTCTCAAGTGCTTTTACAAACTACATTTGAATTATAAATGAAAGTAAATGGTTTAGTGTTTGATATTCCAGAATTCATATCTACATTTTTACACCGTCAAATTGCAGTAGCACAAAATTCATGCAAAATTTCAGGACATTTCTCTCTCTCTATATCTATCTATCTATCTAACTAATATATATATATATATATATATATATATATATATATGTATATGTATATATATATATATATATATATATATATATATATATAATTCTTATATAATATTTAATTTTTAATAAATAATTATTATATAATATTCTATTGGTCAAAAGTTTGTGGACACTCGACTGAAATGTTTCTCATGATGTTAAAAAGCTTTTGATCTGAAGGTGTGTGATTAAATGAATGAAATCGGTTTTTATTCCTCTTAAACCACAGCAACTTGCCGCGATTTACGGTTTACTTCGACCGACATCACCGTTTTGAACCCGTTTACAGTTACGTTTAACGTTGTAGAACGTCCACGGACCAAGTCATCCCTAGCAGCTCGCTCCGTCCTCTCATCCAGCCTTACGAATGAACGAAATCGGTGTTATTTTGATTGCACGAGTTCACCGGGTTCACCTTCAAGACCTTTGTGCGTTAAGCACACCTCGTTGCGTTGACGCAGCGGAAAATAAAAAGGCGCACGTAGCGGAAAATAAAAGGCGCGCGTGAAAACCGCTCGGCCGGGCCAGGCGACGGTGAACGGCACGTACGCACGCCGCGGTGTGTGAATCTTTTACCTCGTAATATTTCTGCAGGGCGGCCAGAAGGCACACTCGGAAGCCGTTAATGATCTCCTCGTTGGGCATCTGGAATGTGACTCTGGAATACCACTTGGTCATCAGGCTGAAAGGCACAGACACGGGGGTGGAAGACTTTGGAGTTCATGTGCGGTTCGCGTCCTTACCGGACGTTGAAGCTGGACAGTTTGAGCGCATTACGCTAATTCGATCACTGTAGATGCAGAAGCGCTAGCGATCATGTGTTTAGCCTCGCTGTGTTGATGTTATCTCGATCGATCGGGAGTCCAGTTAAGGGTCCAGCTACCTGTTTTGTAATTCTTACAAACATCAGGAACTAAGATGAGGGCCGGAACGGCGACGAGAGTGATCTAATTCTTAACCCTAAAAAGGTTTCGTTTCCAGCGGTACCTGTACAGTAAAAGAAGACAATTTGTGGTTCATAGTGGCACTTTGGATTAACGGTATGGACGGTGGACAGATGAGGACGGCCATTTTGAATCTTATAAGGGGAGAATAAACACGTACGTCTCGGTCCGTTCGTCTTTACGCAGTGTTTTTATGATCCGACTGACATCTCGTCAGCTCACTAATCAGACCAGAGAGGGTAAATAAAATGAAAAAAATGATTCAAGTCTTGGAAAACGCTTTTCCGTTTCGACCCAATGTCTCGAACCCTGTAGCTAGTCTCTGGTGTGATGAGCATCCTTCCTTCCTTTCTTCCTTCCGTCCTAAACTACCGCAGTACTTCTTCGAGTACTCGCCGGACGACCTGATCGGGGTCACGATAGAACAGAAAACAAAAGTCACTAAGATCATACATACGTTTATTAACTGGTTAAATCAGGAGATCTCACAGGATAGTTCTGGCTCAATGAATAAGGCTCTGGGTCACTGATCAGAAGCGGTCAGCGTTGGGCTTTTCAGCAGTTGTACTCTGCACGACGACAAAGTTCAATCTGATCTAATGTTTAACGGTCGGTTTTGATGTATTCTACCTGGAATCGTGTTCGTATTGTGACTAAGGAGCAGTTTTAGACATTATCTCACGTGAAAAGACAAAAAAAACAACAACAACAAACCTACACTATACAGCCAAAAGTATGTAGACACCTGACCTGACCATCACACCCTCATGTCCAACATTTGAGTCAGGATTTATTCCCCCTTTCCTGTTCCACTAGATTTTAGGGCGTGGCTGTGGGGATGAGTGCTCATTCCGCTACACGAGCGTTACTGAGGTCGAGATCAGGCAGGCGCTGATGTCGGGATGTCGAGGAGGCTCCGGTTCCAGTTCATCTCAAAGGCGTTGAGGTCAGGGCTCTGTGCAGGACACTCGAGCTCTTCCAACCTTCCACCATGTCTTCGTGGAGATCTTCACGGGCTTCTTAGTTCCGGTGACGGGAAAGCGGAACGCCACAGCACACAAACACGCTCGGTACAACTCTGTGCTAAAAGATCGGTGAAGAACAACATATGGGTGTGACGGTCGGGTGTCCAAATACTTTTGGCTGAAGAGTGCGGCTTCGTGCACGGCGGCATCGTCATTCTGGACCGGGGTTCGAGTTCCAGTAAAGGGGGGTGGGAAGACATTCTATACAATTGTGCGCTTCCAATATCATGGCACCGGTTTTGGGAAGAACCGCACACGTTGGGTGTGGAGATTGAAATGGTCATGATTTAAATACGGAGGCGGAGTAACGTGAAGATACGTGATATGCGAATCGTCATCTGGTGTTTTTCCAGCACTAAGACCCGACGCACGTGTTACCTGTTCAGACTCGCCACAAATCCCATCACGGACTGGGTTTTCTTGCTGGTGTCGTGATGGACGTCCACGCCGATCACCATTAAGTGTTTCTGTGCAAAGGTAGAACGTGTCAGTCAGGTTAATACGGTCCGTTTACGTTTAACTGAGCACGGGGTTCGTACGGGTGACTCGTAATGACATTCCAGGACTTCAGTCATTCGAACATATTCTTTAACTCTTCTATTCAAATTCTAAAAAAAACAAAACAAAAAACAACCGGAAACGTTACTACACGAAACGAAGCCGTAGCCATTCGTGGTGTAGCGTTAGATAGCGAGCAGGGGCGCGACTCGGAGGATGAAGAGCAAACAAAACCGCACGTTTTACTGTTTAAATAATTTACACTGTATACTTACGCCAGTACTTGCTTTAAATCCATCAACATACAGACATATGTGAACTACACAGATCACTGTTTAAGGAGGAGAATATCGCCGATCATAATCGGAGCCTCAGCCGTTCTGTCCCTACGTTAAGCTCTCGACAAGTCTTAGCGAGTGGAAATCCCTTGAACATCCTCAAACCTATCTAGTACTTCCGATTATAAGATTACAATAAACCCGAATATACTTCCATCCGTTTGTACTCGTTTCCAGCTTGAAGTAGTCTTCCTTCGTTCGGCGGATAGTTTGGCTCGTTTTACGCGTTTATTTCTAGAAAGAAGCGAAAAATGATCTCCCGAAATAACAGACTACGAGCTCGAGAGGAGTAGAAATGTCTACAAAGGATGGGTTTACTGTACGTGGTTTATCGTAACCTTATAACCGTAACGCGCCCACGAAGAACCGCCCTCTTTCTTCGGCGGATACGCTAAGCGTGAGCATTATCACCAGAGGAACGTGGACCGTCCAAAGCTCTCCTCCCAGTTTGCAGTTCATCTGCAGCAGGATCTTCTGCGCGATGCTGCGGAGTTTCTGCGGCTGCGAGATCGTGCGGACGTTGATCACCTGTGAAGAGGAAGCAGAGCGTAAGCGCGATCGTGTGACGTGACGGACGCCCGAGACGAGACGCGACGTGACGTGACGCATGGCGTGCGCGCTTCGCACACGCGCATGTCCACAGAGGACGTGCTAACCTGCGAGGGACACGGACTCTGAACGCAGCAGAGCTTTTTAATAGCGCTGTACAGGTCGTCTCTGTTTCCGGTCACGATGCAAACCACCAGCTGCACGTTGGGCTGAAAATACAAGACATCATACGGTACAGATCAGTTAAGAGAGGCTCGCTCACCGTTACCGAAACATATACAACGCCTCATCGGCTGAGAAACACTACAACCCTCATGACGGAAAGCTTCATCCGTTATTAACGAGACCGTTCAATTAAACACTGCTTACACGACGAGT